>NC_143588.1:93693038-93846857 GCF_048544385.1 Mastigoproctus giganteus | reverse complement strand
GTTGCCAACTACAAGTTGATTCTGTTCCTGGAGAACTGCTTGATATTTTCATTAATCAACTTACACAAAAGAAGTGTAACACAGTTTTGTGATGATGAAGGTAAAGCTAAGAATAAAAACAAAGTGCAATGTTAAAATCACTTTTGCGGTGTGCCATATATTAAATAGTTCAGTATCAGCATACAGATATTGAAGTGCAGTAGGTTGCAAAAACAGTGAGTGTTGAATACAAGACAAACAGCATTCAGGTAAAGGAATTGAGTTATATTTCAATGCAGGTATTAAAATAATTTGATAATAGCATGCAATCCAGTACTATAAACTTAATATATACATAACTTTTGTTATGTTTTCTGATCAAAGTTTTTGATTTTTCACACTACTTGGTTACTTGTTTAGATCTGTTCAGCTAATTGAGGCCATCCTCAATCTGACGAGAGACCACTGTCTCAAAATGTGTCATGATGACATGTTTTTTAGTGAATAGGATTTTCGTATTTTAGTGATTCTATTCAAATAAAAAATAAAATTAGAAGATGGTAAGGGGACACTGCTTAGAAAGCTTCTTGTTATTTTATTTTAGCATTTCATCAATCCTATTATTTTTAATTTGTTTGTATTTTTTATCCTGTTTAAGTGTTTGGAAGGAATAAAGTACTTCAACCTATATTGGAATATCTGTTTATTTCCAAATGGAAATTACATACAATTGGGAATCAGAAAATGAAATTAGTAATGTATTCTTATTCAGTGACCAAATTACTAATTAAGGTTACTAACTAATTTTTAATCATATAGCAAGAGGATTGGCCATTTTAATCTTGTTACTATTAAAACTGCCAATCCTCTTAATACATTTTTCTCACACTTTTGCTGCATATTTCAGATTTTTGAATTCCAGTAAGGGAACTTAATGTACAAATTAATTTACACTAGATGATCCTGTACTTCATTACACAGTCTTCCATGACAGTATAGTATGTTGTTACTCATTACTCATTTGGAGAGGTTTGGATTCAAATTCCATCAAAGACTAAATAAATTCTTAAAAGAGCTCATCAGTCAGGGCTGTAATCAGACAATCATAGACAGAGTAGCATTTTCTATTGAATTATTCTAGGTTTTTTAGCCCACACAGCATGAAAATTTGTCCACAATTAGAGGGTAAAAGATCTATAATTCAAATTCAGTCGATGACTTTGAACTTTTTCTAGCATTTTTACCTGGTATATAGGTTTGTAGAAGTAGAAGAGTTTGCAAGAAACTAGTTGACTGTTCAGGATTCCCTTTAGATTAGGTAATGTTTACTAAATAATGCTAAATGAGGTAAATAATGTTAATAGCACAAATGATGCATAATTGTTTTTCTTTGAACTACTTTTAAAAAACCCCATCAGTTTGTAGCTCTCATAGAGAAAGGACAACATTTAAAACAGGCACATACAGAAACTACCAAATCAGTTCACACAATCTAATTCACTAAAAATTACTGCATTAATTCTTATTTATTTATTTTTATTTTATTTTATTTTATTTATTATTATTATTATTTATGTATTTATTTTTATTTTATTTTATTTATTATTATTATTATTTATGTATTTATTTTTATTTTATTTTATTTATTATTATTATTTATTTATTTTTTTTTTGGGCAGTGCAGCAAAATTTTGTTGCCTCAAGCTTCCTTGCACCATTCAGCTAATACTAATACTTATCCCCTTCCAATTTTCTGGCCAAAAATGGAATAGTTTGCTAGATTTCAGGTTGAATCTATAGAATTGCATCTCTCCATTACTTATACATAAAGCTACTTAAAATGTAACAATCCTGACACTCTCACCAGATCTTTACTTCTGTAAAGCAAACCTTTAGTCACCAGATTATATGCTTTTTGTAAACCAACTCAGTTCAAAATGGATTCTCCATTTCTCAAAAGTTACATTTGTCTTTATTTCATCTCACTGAACTTTTTAAAGCCAGAATTTAGAGTTTCTTTTTGAATGGTGGCAGCTGGTAGAATATGCAGATGCTTACAAACTGATAAAAATAATTGGGCATGTTTAATGCTTATCCCACCTGTTTGCTAGACGTTGAATCTGTATCATCTGACTTTCTGAAAAATTACTCACTGAAAAGTGAGTAATCATTAAATTTCAGTGCAGTGCTTCATTAAAGAGACAAATAAATAAATTTTCTATTTATATTCTATGTCATATTCATGTTTATAACATGTAACTGCATTGATAAACAAAAAATGTACATTTTGTTGCATCATATAGATTGGGCACTGTGCCCAAATCCACATGATGCAACAAAATTTTAAAGGAGGTTATACTGGTGTATTGACTGCTTGGATACAGTCATTTTTTTCACAAAGTACCAAATGATCAGTTAAGGAACTAAGGGTGGAAATTGATATATTGAGTTACAAAACAAGTGAATGCCATTCTGCTAATGGGCCACTTTCATTTTTTTCTATTTATGTAATAAATACATAAATATTAAAAATCTTAGATATTTTCTAAAAATTTCAGGCTTTATGATGAAGGTCACAGGATAGTTGGAGTGGACTGCTCCGATAAGGCTGTAGAAGATTTCTTTTCTGAACAACACCTTGAATTTAGAAAAGAAGCTGTAGAGGGACTAAATGGAATCTTATATCAGGCATGAATAGTTTTTCATTACCTTAAAAAAACAGTAGTGCTAAATGATAGTTTCTTAGTAAGTAGTATAATAATTCCACTATTTCTTCTTCATTTAGTGCCTATAATAATAGGCATCTCCGTAGCCAGGTGGGCAGGAGCAGCAGTGTGTAGCGCACACTTCTTGATTAGACTGGGGTTCGAACCTGTGACCACCAAATACGGAGGATGCGGAAAGGTCAGGGAATGACCACCGCATATCCCCAGAGCAATATGGCCTTAGTTGCTAATGCTCCTAAAAAAAACCAAATAACAATAACTTATAATAATACAGGCAGCCTCAAATTGTATCACTAGCTAATTGCTACCCCCATGTTATTACTTATATCAGCTCATCTCCATTTTTTAAATTTTATTGCATTTCTCCAAACAATACAAGCACAGAACCATTACAGGCAACCTAAAAATCATTTAGAAATGAAAACATGGTATCATTAATACAATTAATACACACAAAAATTTTTTTAAAAGTTTTTAGGAATACGTTTTAATCTGACAGATTATGCTCCAAGAAAAGGTTTCTGTATGTTGACACAGATACAATGTTATAATAGGAGATTATATTCCTGACCAAGGGTCTGATATGTTTTATTTATATTCTGGCATAGGTCAGCAAGGGATACATCTAGTCATTTTGACAAGAATATTATTATTAATGTCATTAATATTATCATTAATTATGGGCTCATATATATAGACTGTATCAGTTTTATTTGAGGATAATTGTCCAGTCAGATATGAGACGTTCTCAGAGCAGTGCAGACAGGTTGCCAGGATAGCTTATGGGATTTTGTCAATGATATGTAGGAATTTTGCTAGCAGGGATAAGGAGATTATCCCATTGTATAATGGTAATGGTCAGGCCACATCTTGAGTACTGCATACAGGTCTGGAGACCTCTGCAGAGAAGCGCAATGAGATTGGTGAGGGGAAAAAAGAAATGCTCCTACCAAGAAAGGCTTCAATACCATAAATTGCAGTGTCTAGAGACTAGGCACCTGTGAGGTGATCTGATTGAGGTGTGTAAAGCTTTAACCGAATTGAGCAGTCCATTCAAAGGATCACCTCGGTACTGATGGGATTCTTCTGACTGCACATGTGAGAGGACATAAATTCAAGTTGATTGTTGGAACAAACTTCTATCTGTTGTTGTGGAGGTGGATAGTTTGAATAAATTCAGGAAAGAACTAGACAAACTATTGGAGGGGATGGACAGGCCATGTGGGATTTTTTTTTTTTTTTTTTGGCTGATGCTGTATAAGCTTACTTTCTTGCCATTTGCCACTACTAATACTAATATTGTCAATTATACCACTTTTTTATAAATATGAATACAAGTAGCATATTTAATCAACTACTGATCGCACATAAAGCACATAATAATGTCCATTATACAAGGCTCCTAGACTAATGCAAATTTAAGTAGTCAAGTTTTTTAGTTTTTAATTGAATTTTACTTACTGTTAACTATTCCTCTCTTTGCTTAGTGCACATAAATATATTTTTAAATATATCACAGTAGTATATTGTACATAAGTACTTGCTTTAATTATATCACTTTGTTTTAGAACAATGTAACAGTTCCCATATTTATGTGCACATCCCCAGACTACCTAAATTCATCATTGCAATTATAACAATTACAATTATTTGGACATTCTGTTCTCAATTAAGTGGTATCGCTCTTTTTCTTCTGCTTTAAATCTCTGAAATATTACAAGGAGAGGGTGTGGAACAAAGAAAGAAAGATTGTCTCAGATAACTAGATGGTAAAGTCAATACATTCTTTACAACTGTTATCTCTTGGACACTTTACTTTTGTCAGCCATTTTTTGATGAAATAAATAAAAAAAAATTAAATTTCATAATGCATTTTGCATTCAAATTTCTTTGGGAAACAGACTGATGGGTGGCATGTTTTTTTTTTTTTTTTTGTATGCAGAACTGAAAGGCAGAAGTGAGTCAACATCATGATGCAAGTACACATCAGATTGTCATAAGTCTGGGACTGCCTGTATTAATCTAAAACTAGTTTATTGATTTATGGAGAAAATTTATGTATTTTATTGATTTATGCAGAAAATGTTGATTATTAATAAATTCTGAATAATCATGAAATAAATAAGTGTCAAAGTTATTATTTAGTTATTGTGAGTTAAAATTAATTATTTATCAATATGGAATCTTTCTTGTACAGAAAAAGATTTATAGAAAATAAGAAGGAGATTACAGAACAGTAAACTTATCCATTTTTATTTTTTGCTTTTATTACCAAATAATGCATGTACAGGATTTGATATTTTAATTTCAGACACTGGACGGCAGACTGAAAATTTATATATGTGATTTTTTTCACTTTAACAGGTAATGTAATTTATCCTTGATCTGTATGGGTAGTAATAGCATTTTTTGAGAAAATTAATTCTTATTAATTAAAATTTAATCATTCCACAAGTGAATGTAATTAATAAAATTTTAAGAAACTGACTTATAAAAAATAGATAAAAATGAATTCTGAGAATTTAGAATTGCTGTTTATTAGAATCAAAATTCAATTTGCAAACGTGATCACTGTAACTGGCATTTACTGTATTTTGATTGAAGGGTTCAATCAAAATACAGTAAAGTATTTTGATTGAACTGTGTTCACTTTAACATCTCAGTATTCTTTCTTTGAAACTGTATTCTTTTCCTTGATGGAATACACCTTAATTTTTTCCATTTTCTCCTTGAGTATGTATTTTATTGATGTATTGACTCAATTTTATAGATGTATTGACTCACTATTTCTCCCTTCACCTGTTATACTTCAAGTTATTTTTCCCTTGAGAAAAACAAAATGGTATACATTTTATTACCCATTACTGATGATGCTTTTGTAGTTTCTTTCACTCCTCATTCCTATCCAGAGAATTTGCTTTGAAAACTATCACATAGTCTCCTGTTAAAAAATAAATTAAAATAGGAAAATAGGGATCTTTACGGAGTCTATTCTGTGATCTTTTGAGTTGATACTGAGTCTCAGTCTATCACCATATCATTTGCTACTCATTTTCTTTCTGGGAAGCACACTGTCAGATCAATCTCAGCTAAGTATGTAATAAAATTAGTTTGCTTCACTATGAAGATTCCTTCGTAAGATTTTTAAATTTTTGAGTGAAGATTAGTATCTTCAGTTGTAAACATATTCAAGCATATTTCCAGTTTTTAGTGCATGTAAGATTTTTTTTTTTTTTTATGATTGACTCTGCTGGTTTTGTAGAACTGGGAATGCAATCTCCTTGGGATTATGTAGAACTATTTCATAAGAGGATTGATGTATTTTAATACCTGAATATGCAGAAACTTGCAAACATTTTATATGGCCCCTTCTTCCATGTACAAAATTACTAAAACTAGCATACAAACACAACAAAATTCCATAAGTAAAAATTTTTATCTGATTCTTAAGTAATACTGCCATATCATTACCATTGCTCAACTCCACAATTCCCTTAATTAAAAAAAAATTATATCTTTTTTAAAATTTTTTGGAAGGAAAAAAACAGCCACAGAAAGCTAAATTTGGAATGTAAGGAAATGTGGTGCACAAGAAGCTTTTTTTTTTTTTTTTTTCATAAAACAGTTCCATTACAATGCTTTACAATACATTATAATGTGCATCATTCTGGTAAACATCCTTTAATCTGTGTAAGATGCAGAGTAAAAGTTGAAAATATGTGATGACAGTGGCACTATTATTGCTTGTGGTAGAGTACACGATTTTAATGTGAGTGAAGAAAATTATGCTCAATACTTTCCTAGTAGAAGACACTAGTTTTGGCTTTGTGGTGATAATTTTTTTCCAAAATGAACTTTTCAAGAATCAATGTACATTTATGCATTATATTTTAAGAAGCAGGACTTGTCAACTTTGTGGCAGTTATATGTATAGGTGAATTTAATTGAATTTTTTTTGAAATTTGACTTTAATTATGATTATAACCTACAGTTTTTTTATTATTCAAGCTGAATGATATATTGTAATATAGCTACACAGTTAACATGACACTTCATTGTGAAAAGAAATTGAAGAAAAGAAAAGGACTTTAATTGTGAATGCTTTATAGCCCAGCTTTATGGACCTGCCTCCATGGAATTACGAATAAAATGAACATTACTAAATTTAATTTCTTTATCTTTTCTCACAGAGTGCAGTATCTTAGTATATATGAATTATATAAACAATTATTGAACTGTTGATATAATTAATGTAACATAATATCAACAATCAATAATTAAGTAAAAATTGAAAACCGTACAGATTCTGATTATTATATTTCAATACTTAATCAGAGAAATTGCTGGATCCATGGATGCTGTCTGGGATAAAGGAGGCTTAGGAGGTGTTGAGAAAGAAAACAGGAAGGAGTAAGTTTTATTAATGAGTAAAATTTAATATTTTAGATTCATTTAAATTATACTATTTTTATGATGTCAAGTTAATAAGGGAATGGATCATTTCACCCCATATACTTTTTTACCTCCTTCATTCTAACTTAAATGCAGCGAAATGCCAATTATCCAAACTATCAAGGAACTGGTAGGTACTTAATTAGCAATTACAGCAGGCACTTGTTATAACGCGGTTCGCTTTATGCTGACTCGCTATAATGCTGTTATTATATTATAACCCATATCTGACTATAACGCTGCCACAAATCACTATAACGCTCTTTTACAGATTGCATTTTTGGCATATTTAATGAAACCATTTCATTTGATAGAGTCGATAGCTTGAAAATGAATAGCAAAACAGCATTAAAATGTTTCCCATGCCGACTTGAGAAATTTTCTGGCATGCTATTTTCATTGCAGTATAGTGATTTGTTACGTAGTTCCAAGATCAACATTTTCAGAAATGATCAAGTATATTTCTTGTAATATTTGCGTTATATGCATTTATCTGAAGTCTAGTCATCACTCAATACAGTATTAGACATTGTGCGTAACAGACAGTTTACTCAAACATTGTATCGTAATTAATGTAACCAACACAGTTACATTTTCGAAGGGTTAATAATGGCAGATAAGAATAAAAAAGCAATGTCTGGACACAGTACGAGATTACAAATGTAAGAAAAAGACTGAATTTTAAAATTAAATTAGACGTTTTGAAGCAAATCGATTCTGGTCAAGACAAGCAGATGTGAGCCATAATTTAGGACTGGCAAGTTTAACTGTAAGAACAATTATAAAAAATAAAGAATTAATTTTTGCAGCAGAAAGACAGCTGTTCCACTGAAAGCAACTAGGGCTAGGCCGGCTATTAGGATTGAAATGGAGAGACTAACTAATTTTATTGAATATAATATCCAATGCAGAATTCAGTTAAGTTAAATATTATAAAAAAAAAAAAAAAAAAAAGAGAGAGAGAGAGAGAGAGAGAGAGAGAGAGAGATTAGCCGATATGATGATTGAAGAAAACTCACCTAAAAAAAAGAAGAAAAAAAATGTGGAACCATTTAAAACTGGTAAGGACTGGTTGAATAGATTTAAAATCCAGGGAGAAGCCGCAAGTGCAGGTTAAGGAGCCGAAACTTTCAAAAAAGAACTTGTTAAAATTATTGAAGAGGGGTATTATGTGTTATACTTCTCAACAAGTTTTTAACATAGATGAAGCAGGACTTTTGTGGAAATGAATGCCTAAAAGAAGTTTCATATCGAAAGAAAAAAGAAAGAAATGTGCCGGGTTTCAAAGCAGTGAAGGATCAGTTGACTTTATTTTTGGGTGGTAACACTGCAGGGGATTTAAAATTAAAACCCCTTTTAGTTTAGCAGGAAGAGGGCAAAGTAAAACCCAAAATCGACACATTTTTCATAATTAAATTCATCAGTTATATTAAATCAATTTAGATCAATTAAATTCGTGATTTTAATTGGAATTTTAAGTTTAATTTTGATATGTAAGCAGTTACCACATAATTATATACGTATTTAATGCAGAATATTTTATATGTACAAATATTTGAATATTAAATATTTTGACCGACATTTGTGCATCTTTTCACTACCATTTATTATCGATTAGGAAATATCCTAAGGCACTGACTGCAACTAACAAATACATGTAGATTTGCTTGAGCGTGTACAGAGAAGGGCAACAAGATTGGTGAGGGGAATGAAGGGATCCTCTTACCAAGAGAGGCTTAAGTTCTGCAAATTGCAGTGGCTGGAGACTAGGCACCTGCACGATGATCTGATTGAGGTATATAAGGCCTTGAATGAGTTGAGCACACTGAATTCTGATGGGATCCTTCCACTTGTTCATATTATGAACCTAAGGGGGCATAAATTCAAATTAAGAAAAGACAGATGTAGAATAGATGTGTGGAAATTTGCCTTTAGCTGGCGGGTGGTTGGTTGCTGGAACAAGCTTCCATCTGTCGTTGTGGAAGTTGATAGGTTAAATAAATTTAAGGAGGAACTGGACAGGTATTTGTGGTATTTTTTTTGGCTGATGGACAGGTATGTTTTTTTGGCTGATGCTGCATAAGCTCATACACTTGCTTTCTTGCATTTCACATGCCACTACTACTACTACTACTACTACATATGTTACCTTATAGAAATGCAGCGCTCGCTTAGCGTGGATTCACTTAGCACTTTGTTTTTCTGGAACAAATTATCAGCCTTAAGCGGGGGTCACCTGTAATGGGAAGGCTGGACTGCCTATTAAATTCCATTTGTTAAGGAATCATCATCATATGGTCTCTGTTGTATGGCAAGTCCACAACAACAAGAACCCTATCACATCCTCAACTCTTCTGTCCCAAGTCCCCTCCCTCAGCCCATGATACCCATCAGCCTCTATCAGATTATCCAGCATTCCAATTCTCCTTGGTCTCTGGCATCTTCCCTTCAATTATATCCCTTATAACAGATTCACTTCTCCCCAATACATATCCACTCCAGTTTTTCTTTCTTTTCTTTATGGCCCAGCCTAAAGAAAAGAAAGAAAACAAGTATTTACATACGTGTTTTCTCCTACCATCCTCAGTACTTCCTTATTTTTCTAGCCCTGTCTACTGACTTCACCCATTCAAGCATTCTCCATTATGTTTCTGAAAATCAAAACATCAGATCTAAATATCAGTTAGATATGATGTTTTGTGTTAAAATCATAATTTCTTATAAAGATTCCTTCATAAGCTCTTAAATCCTTCTGATATTCCTCTTATGTAGTGCCCTTATCTCAGCCCCATAGCGTAAGCTGTTCTACTTTAAAATGTCGTCTTACCCATTACGATTCTAGTTTTAATTTCTTGACTGTTTCTCCCTTCCCCTGTTGGCAGATTTCTAAGATATATCTGTTTATCTGTTGTATTTGTAATATCCTCCTATCACCCATTTTAATCCGTTCTTGCCATCAGTTTTAGTCTTATCAAAATTTATTCCTTCCACATCCTTTCCAACTTTCTTTAAGTGTTCCCTACAATATCTGTAACCTCTTCCATATCAGATATCAGTATCACAGATGTCACTGTCTGTACAGTTTTACCTCTATCTTTACATTCTCTTTCTTCATCTCTTCTTCTATCACTTCTTTTCCAATATCTCTACTTGGTGCTACCCAAAATCCCAACAGCCAGATTCCTGACAGCCGAAATTCCGACATACTGATTGTATTTAAAAAAAGAGTCTGTATCTCAAAAACTGTTTTTGCAATAAAAAATGTTTTTCATATAATCAAAACGGCCACTAAAAACATTAAAATTTTATTATATATATATATAATCAGTTCACAAAAACCATGTTACTGACAATACACTTTAATGATATCATTAAACACTTTAATGATATCAATGATTTCACTTTAGAATACACTTTAATGATATCAATGATTTCACAGTTTAATGATATCAAAATCACAGATTAAAATTTGCAAAAAATCATACAAATTATAATCAAATGTTTAAGTATTATAATAATCTTAATATACTTTGATAATCTTAATAATAATGCTTAAATAATCTTAAGTATTATAATAATAAGAAGAAAATGGGATATTTGTTTTGGGGATATTTTTTCCTGTTACCCCTTTCAAAATATCCTGCCCATGGTCATACCTAATGTACAGTACTTGTCAAAGAAATTTTTGAAAGTACAGCTAATAACAAATACCTGTATACTTACAGTTTTAGTTAAGCTAATGATGAATGTTATGCAGCCGCCAAAATACATTACTCTAAATTTTCATATTCTGAAAGTATTCTTATTTCATGTTTTTTATCTTTAGTATTTCAATGCTATACCTATAATTATTGCTCAAATGCTCTATGCAAATACCAAAATTCGACTTGAAAAATTACCAATTAAATGCAATATAATAAAGTAAAATTAATTTTTTTTTTTTTTTTATTTGCTGATTGTATTTTATGTTTTATTTATATCTGTTTTTGTAACAGAAAACATGATCTTCAAATTGAAAGAGGGATTTGTCGTTAAAATTTTAATTTTTATATTTTTTCTATACAAAATTAATCTAATATGGTATTTTACTTACTAATAAATATATAGAATTATATTAATATATTTTTACAATATAGTAGATACTGTCGGGATTTTTGGCTGTTGGGATTTTGGGCCAGACCCATCTCTACATATATACTGAACAACGTTGGGAAGAGATTCTTTCCTTGTCTCACCCCTCTACCTATTTTCAATTTTCCCACATTACCTGCATCCATTCTCAATATAACCGATTGATCCTAATATAGTTCCTTTAGCAATTCTTTTATCTCTCAAATCCCCATATCCTTCAGTATCCCCCATCAAATTTTTCAAACTTACCTTATCATATTTTTTATAAATCCACAGAACAAATGTGAGTATTCTTATTCATCCCTATATTTCTTTCTGTTAAAATTCTCACTATTCCTATTGAGATGGTTTTTCTCTCTTTCCAGAATGTAGTATTATCTTCTCTTATCATTTCCTGAATCTTCTGCTGATTATTCTCAATATCATTATTGAGATGAAGAGACACAATATCAGGTAGCAAAACCAGAAATAGCATGTTTATATATTGGCGCTGGGTGGAGATTTCATCTCAGAGAAATAAGTTTTTATCCTGCTCCAAAGATGTCAAGAAATTTATTAGATCATGTAATTGCTACTAATGAAAAATATTACTGACTCATTGATGATAAGCAGTGGATTACTTAGTTATGACAACCCCGGGGGCTCACATCTGGTGAGTATGGGCTTGGCACACCCAGGGTCCTGAGCTGGATATCATCATTCTTCTCTTTCTTGGTGATTCCCTTCTACTTTTGACTGTCTCCCTCTCTCTCAGGGTAACTCGGGAATTTTTTTTTTTCCTGGTGCAGCATAAGACTCAGGCTTCCTTGCACCATATGGCTATTATTATTAATAATAATAATAAGTTTCACAATTCTTGCATTAAACATTAGATTAAGATAATTATTCACTAAACATGTTTACCATTTAGTGAATGTTTTTAAAATTTTATATTGTCATTTTTAAACAACATTGACACAGAAACTTTCATCCATTTGTATTTGCCTAAAAGAAAATTAAATTTCCCAGAGGACTGTGATCTTACAAAATCATACACAGGTTTACTTGTTATATGAAAAGGTTATATTGTCAAAGATGCCCCAACACTGGGACTTTGGCGAAGTGACTGTGAAATGTTTTGCTTTTCTGCTTTTAAAAATATATTGGTACACAACGGTATATTTTGGAAGGGGGTAATAATTTTATTTTTGGCTACATTTGTACAGTACTGTGTATGATAAGTTGCAGGGAGAAATTCAATATATTTTGTGGCTTCTGTTATGACAACTCAAAATCCAGAAAATATATAAAATAATGTAGATATAAAATGATAAAATAATATGCTTTTGTCCAAAAAAAAAGTGCATTAAGAACTCAGCCTGATTTTCTTTTATTACCTGTTGTCAGTAGCATTTAAAGTAAAATTTTGTTAAGTCACTTGACATCTATTTATATTCCCATCTTAGGACAGAGCTGTTTCTGATACCCTTTTCACTCAGGTCTGAGTTGGCCAATCTCAAGTAGAGGTGTAGTATTTTTCCCATGAGTTATTCTAAAGCTTTTCTTCCTTGAAAACAGGCAAACAGTCTGTGAACATACATGGTTACCAACCTATACAGAGGCATGAAAGGCAGTGAGGAAACCATCTTGGCTGTCTAGAAAATAGCAGAAATTTATTTATTAATAACTTGTATAAATCCCCAGGATTGAAGAACTATCTTCAGGCAGAATACTACTATCAATACGTGGACAAAAACTCTTCAAGTATGCGAAAAACTGTAGATTGCAGTGTAAGGAATGCATTTTTATAAAAATAAATTAGTTTAAAAAAGCTTCTTACCCAGTAGGAAAACTATAAATACACTAGAATACCCATCATGGATATTTCACCAAAATTCTATCAGAGAAGTAAAGAGTAATATCAAAGTACTTAATTACAAAAACCTTTTCCTCAGCTCCCTTCACTGCTAGCCAAGGTGTCAATGGAACAGACTTGGATAAAAATGCAATTTAATAATTTTTTAAATGTATGACTACATTGACCTTTAAAAAATTACAGTTATTGCATAAAAATTATCTGGACCTGGAAACTGCTATGTAAAGTTGTCATTGAGCAAAAATGGCAACTTTTTTGAAAGTCTGACCCTAAGCTTTGTTGGTTGTGATGACAAAAGCTAAGAAATTGTCCTCTTTTCAAAATAAATTTTTTATTATTATTATTAGCCATATGGTGCAAGGAAGCCTGAGGCTTATGCTGCACCAGCCAAAAAAAAATGCTATGTTACCCTAAGAGAGAGAGAGAGAGAAAGTAGAAGGGAATCACCAAGAAAGAGAAGAATGGTGATATCCAGCTCAGGACCCTGGGTGTGCCAAGCCCATACTCACCAGATGTGAGCCCCTGGGATTGTATGGCAAGATAGTTTCACTGGAACTAAATCAATTCTCAGAATTGCAAAAATTGGTTGGAAATTTTTATTTTCTCTCAATTATACTACTAATTAAAATCTATTACAAAAGGAATCAGGTCAAAAGCTTATTTAGTCTTCAGTTATTCAAGTTCAAAGGTGTTCCAGTTAGAGGGACATAAGCAAATTATTATATACATTAATAATAACAGTACTTTGTCATGTTATTATACATTAATAAGGCACCTCTGTAGCCAGGTGGGAAGGAGCAGCAGTGCGTAGCACACGCTTCTTGATTAGACCTGGGTTTGAGCCTGTCACCACCAAATACAGAGGATGCAGAAAGGTCAGGGAATGACCACTGCATATTCTGGAGCAATATGGCCTTAGTTGCTAATGCTCCTAAAAAAATATATATATATAAATATATATATAAATAACAAATAAATATACATTAATAATACAGTACTTTGTCATTTTGCTTTTCAGACACTGTCTTCAGATCCTTATAACCTATAAATTTATGCAGTGGCAAGAGGAGATCACTTTATAAACTATTTTCACTCATGACTTTTTATTATTGCCATTGTTGAAAACAACCATTCTCCACTGTACTTTTAAACAGCTATGCATAATTCTTCCCCATGCAATCTCTTGGCATTAGCAGAGGAATATGATGCAAGAAAGCAAGCTTATATAGCAATGGCCAAAAAAAAAAAAAAAACCGTTCCATTTCACCCATCCATTAACTCCAAATGTTTCTCTAGCTCTGCCTTCAATTTATTTAAGCTGTCAACTTCTACAACGACAGATGGAAGTTTGTTCCAGCAATCAACCACCCACTGACTAAAGGCAAATTTCCACACATCTATTCTACAACTGTCTTTCCTCAATTTGAATTTATGTTCTCTCGGGTGACTAATCTGGGCAAGAGGAAGAATCTCATCAGCATTGCCCTTGCTCAAACCATTCAAGGCCTTATGCACCTCAATCAGATCACCTTACAGGTGCCTAGTCTCCTGAACACTGCAATTTTCAGAACTTAAGTCTTTCTTTGTAAGAACAACCCTTTGTTCCATTCACCAATCTCTTTGCCCTTCTCTGTACTCCCACAGTCATTTTTGCACCAGTAAAATCAAAATTAAATAAAATCTCTATACTCATTCAAGTAGCTCTACATCCTTCCTAAAATGAGGCCTCCAGACCTGTATACAGTACTGAAGGTGTGGCCTGACCATTGCCTTATACAAAAGGATAATCACCTCCTTATCCCTGTTAGAAAAATTCCTGTATATCCTTGACAAGACACCATGGGCTATTCTTGCAGACTGTCTGCACTGCTCAGAAAATTTCATATCTGCCTGCACAATTACCCCCAGGTCTTTTTCATTCTCTACCATCCTCAGTGTAGTACCACACAGTTGATATGTTACTCTGGGATTACTGCTTTTTTTTTTTTTTTTTTTGGTTAGTTGTTGGCACATTTGGCTTCTGTGGCCATATTACACCTCCCAAGGTTTTTTCATTTTCTACTCTGATCCAAGCCTGAGGTGGGATTCGAACCCGCAACTTTTGGGTTGCCAGGCATGCACTTTACCCACCCGACTAGCCTGGTCAGCAGGTTACTGCTACCCATATGCAGTACTTTACATTTGTCAATGTTAAACTTCAGTTACCACCTCTTGGCCCATCTGCTTAACTTTTCTAGATCCTGTTGCAATAGCATACTGTTATTAATATCATCAACAACCCTGGCAACCTTAGTATCATCTGCAAACTTGGATATTAAGCCTGATATACCTTCATCAATATCATTGATAAATACAGAAAACAACAATGGGCCCAACACGGACCCCTGGGGGACACCACTAATAACATTAGTCCATGAAGAGCAATATCCATTGATTACTACTCTGTCTTCTCCCACTCGACCATCCCACTCAATCATCTGTAGCAGCAGCTTGCCTTTAATGCCATACTGCTCCAACTTGTACAGTAGATTTCCACATGCAACAGTATCAAAAGCTTTCCTGAAATTCAAGTATATGATATCAAAATTATTTTTTGCATCCAGTTCCTTTGTGACCTCATTGTAGTATCCAGTCAAATTGGTCAGAAAAGACTTCCACTTAACAAACCCATGCTGTGTGTGAACTGTTACTGCAGTTTTGTTTAAATGATCCTGCAACACTTCTTTAACCAGTGACTCCATTATTTTCCCTGGAACAGAAGTTAAACTAATAGGTCTGTAATTATATTGTGTCACTCTTTGATCTCCCCCCCCCTTTGTGAATTGGGGTCACATTTGCACATCTCTAGTCCATGGGGACCTCCCCCTGAGTCCAAGGAAGCTCTCATAATTATGGCTAAAGGTTTGCTTACTTCCTTTGCTGCCTCCTTTAATATAACCGGATAGATCCCATCCATCCCAGGTGCCTTTCTTATGTTTAACTTCAACAATTTCTTCTTCTCTTTTCTCTTAGTTATTACAAAATCATTTAGCTCCCTGCCAGAGTTTGATAAACTTCTGGCATTCCCCTCCCTGAATAACTCCTCATGCTTGAATGTAGATGCAAAATACTCATTGTCAGCTACCTGAGCAGGGTCCTCAACAATCGAACCATCGATATCAAGGGATCAATCTGATTCATCCCCTTCCTTCTATAGTTTACATAAATAAAGAACTCTTTGCTGTTTTTCTTTACATCCTTTGCCAAAGATTTCTCATAATCTGCCTTTGCCTGCCTAACCTCCTTTGTGACTTGATTACACACCAGCTTATATCTATCATAGGCTTCTGTGTCACCTGATGATTTATATGCATCCATGCATTTTTCTTCTCTGCCACAAGGCTCATTAGCTCTTACATTAAAAAGTAGAACATGACCACTGATGTGTTAAAACAGACCATAATTTTAAATTTGAAAGGAAAGTTTTTCCTCATTACTTTTTTTTATTATTATTATTTTGGTCACGGAATGAAAGAAGGGCAGAAATAATTTTTCATTATTTCATTTTTCAGGTTTGTGAAGTTAATTCTTTCTCTGCTGTCTCCTGATTTTTGCTATCTTTTACTCTGTCATGAATATAAAGACTACTTTTTTTCAGGTTAGTATTCATTTGTAAAATAAAATAGCCCAACAAGATTTGTTAGCTATTTTATTTTAATTTAATCTCATATATTTTTATTTTTATTTTTTTTATTAAGAAATTATGAAATTGAATAGTACCCGGATAGATTATTCAGGCATTGCATATTGTCTCTAACATCTGTTTTAAAATGGCAAAAATTTCACATCAAATGTGAAAAAAAAAAAAAAAAAAAAAAAAACCAATTACCATATTTATTTTAAATTTTAGATAATTTTCTTCCCACTTCCATTGCTCAAATTACAGAAGCTGTGTCATAATCAAACTTATAAACAGACCCCATGCATTTAAAAAATCCAGTAAACACAATAAAGATTGCAAGTATTTGATAAGCATTTCCAGTCTAAAAGATGAGAGATTTCTTGAAGCAGCTGTGTGATTGATTAGGCAAAGTTGCCAGTATACAGGATAGATCAAAAATAAAAAAAATTAATAAAATGTTCCTTGTTTATCAACAAGGCAGCACATTTTATTTCAACAATCAACAATGCTGGACACTCCCATTTGGCACCTCCATAGCCAGGTGGGCAGGAGCAGCAGTGCGTAGCACAAGCTTCTTGATTAGATCTGGTTTCGACCCCATGAGCACCAAATACGGAGGATGCGGAAAGGTCAGGGAATGACCACCGCATATCCCCGGAGCAATATGGCCTTAGTTGCTAATGCTCCTAAAAACCAAACAACAACAACACTCCCATTTGCAGACTTATGAGAAT
This sequence comes from Mastigoproctus giganteus, assembly GCF_048544385.1. Classification (NCBI taxonomy): domain Eukaryota; kingdom Metazoa; phylum Arthropoda; class Arachnida; order Uropygi; family Thelyphonidae; genus Mastigoproctus; species Mastigoproctus giganteus. Next base: position 93,829,319 of record NC_143588.1, on the reverse strand, counting down.
TCACACAGAACAGTGGAAAGTTAACTTCCAGATTATTTTTCTGTAAATGTGTGATGACCAGCAACAATGGACCATACATCATCCCATAATGTCTGACAGGTGAAATTTATGCTTAAAGATAATGCAATCTCCTTGTATTGTGTTTTTACAACGTAATTATAATTTTTCTCCCTATACAGTGATAAAATATTCAGTGTGGGGATCTCACATAGAGTACATACACTGTACTGTATATCAGTTTTCAGATTAATCTATTATTTTTATATAAGAGAAAACATGCAAACATGCAAGCATTATGGTTTAATTTTTCAGTATAAAAGTTCAGATAGTGCTATTGGTTGTAAGGAACTCAGAACAAATTATTATTCTATTGCAATGCTGGAATGTGTTAACTAGATCGGATATAAAAGGGCAAAGAATGGAACTTAAAAAATATACTTTATATTGTTTTTTTTTTAAAATATAAGTAAGCACTAGTTGTGTTTGGTTGCCTTTTCCTCTCCTCCATACATAGTAATTTTTTTTATTTGTTATTTTTTAATTCTCACTAAGTGTTATGAAAACTAAGTTCTCCACTATTTCTGAATAAGTTAATTACCGTATTTCCCCATGTATAAGACGCACCTTAATTTTGGGGCCTGAAATTTGAAAAAAAATGTATTACATAAAGTTATTGAACTCAAGTTTTATTCATCATAAAATTCCTACAACTCATCACTGTCAAAACTCCCATCCATTAGCTTGTCTTCATCTGTGTCTGATGATGAATCACTGTCTATATTGTCTCGTCCTCAGTTCCATCTATGGCATTTGAAATGCCACACTTCTTAAATGACTTGACAACGATCTCAATTTTGATATTATCCCATGATCTTTTCACCCAGGTACAAACTTCTCCTATAGCTGGTTTCTTTACTCTTCCTGATTGTATCAAATTGTCCCCAGAAGACTTCATCCATTGGTTCCATTCGTCTCTCATGTCAGCTTTGAAGGGTTTGTTAATGCTGACATCAAGTGGTTGGAGCTGGGATGTCAAGGTATGATGGCAAGTTTTGTTTTTTGCTCTGCAGCAATCTTCTTTGTATTTTTTGTTATGTGTGCCCTGAACTGATCAAGCACCAATAGGGCAGGTTTGCGTAAGAGCCCACCTGGTCTCCTGCTCCAAAATTTCTCAAACCAGATTTTCATCCCATCCTGATCCATCCAACCCTTGTCATGAACGTGGACAATCACTCCTCGAGGAATGTCTTCTTCTGGCATTGTTTTGCGTTTGAAAATCAGCATAGGAGGCAACTTGGTTCCGTCGGCACAACAAGCTAGAGCAACTGTATAATGGCTTTTTTTATGTCCACTTGTCTTCACAGTTACAGTTTTTACCCCCTTCTTATCAACAGTTCTGTTACTTGGGACATCAAATTGAAGGGGGACTTTGTTCATATTTGCAATCTGTCCCAACTCAAACTGATGTGTCTTCCGACATTGAATGACAAAACAATGAAATTCAATGACCTTCTGCTCATAGCTTTCAGGCATCTTTTGGGCAAATCTGGTGCGTGTGCGCATGCTTAGTCCATTCCGTTTAATGAACCTGAAGCACCAATTGTGTCCTCCTTTGAAATCAGTAACTTCTTTTTCATCAGCAATTCTTGCCTCGTGCTGAACCATCTTTGTGGACACAAGAATTCCAATTGCCCTTTGCTCCTCAATCTATATCTTCAATTCCCTCTCTAAATCAGGCCATTTTGCTGACTTGCCTCTAATGGCCTTCTTCTGCCGTGGCGTTTTCAGTAGGGTTTCTTCTTTCTGTAGCCAGTCTCGGATTGCTTTTTCAGTTGGAGGAGGACCAAACTTACGTTTAGCAGCACAATTTCCATTCACTTTTGCAAACTGGATCACTTTTAACTTGAATTTAGCACTGTACGAAAATCTTTTCTGAGCCATTTCTGGGCAGAACGTGGGAAAATGTAACCTAATATACCGGTAACAAGTGCGAAACAATGAGCGCAAAGACAACAAGCACAAAAAAGTGGGAAATGCAAGTAAAATAAATCTACAACCACTGTATAAGACGCACCCAGTTTTTAGACCCCAAATTTTTCGAAAAAAGGAGCATCTTATACATGGGGAAATGCGGTACTTTTATGCATTTTGTCGATTGGATAATAATTGTTAAGCCTAACGTGCATGTTTTGCATATCACTGTCAATACATATGCCGCATGTCAAATGGAAACTACCTCTATAAAAATGTGCAGTCCAACAATATTTATGAAGATTATGATGCTTGTACATAGCTTAAGCTCTTTAGTTGATTTGATTCATTGAAATGTTGAAAAAATGGAAATATTCTCATTAACCCTTGTGTTCACTGACCTAACAGTCCTTATAATTTTATCAAAAGTGTGGTTCCTGTTTCCCAATCTAATGGATATTGGCTGCTGATTGTGTGCAAATTTCTTCTGATAGAGTTTGGACTATTTGTATCTGGATATTTTTATTTGGAAACCTTGCTAAACTTTCATCTGTTAAACCCTAACATTTAAAATAATAGTCAAAGACAGTATATTAAAACTGCCTGCTGTAATAGCACTTATCTAAAGTTTTCAAAATAGGTTGGATAATTAAGGTTGGTTAATAAAAATGTTTGTTTTTTCTTGGCTGATGCTATATAAGTTGCTTTCTTACATCATTTTCCATTATTAATACTAATTAGTTATAGTAATGAGCACAAATTTTGGCTGATATGAGAACTTATTAATGTATACACTAATATTAGATAGAAAGGTGAAAGACATTGTCTTTTAACTTATACTATGAATTTTTCCCTATAGTAATTTTGATATTTACCATTTCTTATGGACCAATGTAACTATTTGTAACTGTTAAGTAAATAGTTTTTCCTTATTTATTTGATGCAAACCACCTCTAACTTTTCTGTGTTGGTGTATTGCCCTTATTGTGTTTTGCTGGCAATAAATGATTTCTTATAAAAAATTTCTTAAAACAAGTAGTATAAATATTATATTTGTTTGAATATTTATATTATTGATACACAAAATAAAAGAAGCAGTAGTTGATGGGAATACATTATTAGATAAAGGTACCATAATTTTGCAAGTCTCGCATCGGGCGCCGTAACCTGGCTTTTGGTTCATCCCACAGCACCAGTTCTGCTTACCAAAAGTGGCCCACTGGGCACTCACATCCTTTCGTCCGGGCTTGAGTCAAGCAAGCCGGACTTCTCACCCATTTTTTTTTTTTGAATAGTTTGAGAATAGGTTGAGGTCGTTTCGGCCCCAAGGCCTCTAATCATTCGCTTTACCAGATGAGTAATTTTGAAATTTTGAAAAACAATATTTGTTTCAATATTTATATTATTGATACACAAAATAAAAAGAAGCAGTAGTTGATGGGAATACATTATTACATAAAGGTACCATAATTTTGCAAGGATTTTGAAAAACAATATTGTGACTATGTTCATTAATACAAGCCTAATAAAGGAAAAATTAAGTCAGAAGACAATTTATTTTAAAATAAAAGTTCTTCTGCTTTTATAGATGTGTTAGCATACATGTGTAAAGTGCCTATTGTCTTCACCATGTCCATCTGTATGTAATAAATTGACTTTAGCAGATGGATTTTTGGAAGACTTTATATTAGGTTCTTTTTGAAAGATTTTTTTGAGCTATCCCATATTTTATTAAAATTGAGTCAATAGAAATTTGACAATTATTATTTCTTTGTCTATCCGTCAGCACTTGACTCCTAGTGGATGGAGTTTCGTGAAATTTTATATTTCAATCTATCAGAAAGATTTGTGGAGGCACCCCAAATTTCATTAAAATTGGACCAGTAGGAATCTGGAAATTATTATTTTTTGTTCATCTGTCTGCATGTAATAATTCAACTCTCAGTAGATGGATTTTCGATTTGTCACACCTCCCCCTTCCCAAATTTCATTAAAATTGGATTTCAGAAATTCAGAAATTATAATTTTATTTTAATTTTTTTTTTTTTTTTAATTTTTTTTTTATACATATATATTCATAGGCTATTCATATGCTGTTTATTGTAGCTGAAGCATCGGATGTTATGTTGTTGCCATGCACTTTTTTTTTCCGGTTCGTGCATAAAAATTGTTGCTTGTTTTTTTCCTTGTGTTTTTTTTTTTTTTTTTGTAATAAATTATGAATTGCTTACTATTATTAAAGCAAAGCACCTGAAATGTAACACACCATGTACATTTGTAGTAGTAATAATGGCAAATGATGCAAGAAAACAAGCTTATATAGCATTAGCCAGAAAAAAAAAAAAAACCTACACAGTTCACCCATCTGTAACCTCCAAGGATTTGTTTAGTTCTTCCTTGAATTAATTCAACTCATCCACTTCCATAACAGATGGAAGTGTGTTCCAGCAATCAACTACCCACTGGGTGAAGGCACACTTCTGTAGTAATAGTAATAATCATACAGTGTAAGAAGCCAGAGGCTTTTTCTGCAATGGCTAGGGGCAAAATGAAAAAAAAAAAAAAAGTAGATAAGCAAATACAAATTATTTACTTCTCTCCTCACATATGTAATTATCCAGTTGACCTTTTAATTTATTCAAACTGTCAGCCTCAACCACCTGTGAAGGCAATCAATGACTCGCTAGCTAAAAGAAAACTTCCTACAATCTAGCCTAAACCTCTTCCCCTATAATTTTAATTTATGCCCACGAGTTCTGGAATTTTCTATAACAGTGAAAATTAAACTTTCATTCATTTTACTAACCCCTCTCGGAGCCTTATAAACCTCAATCAGGTCACTTCTGAGGTGCCTGGTTGCCAAGTTCTGTAGCCCACATATTCGGAGTCTTTCCTCATATGATCACCCATTTGCTGATCTCACCATGCAAGTTGCCCATCTTTGGACCCTTTCAAGAATCTCAATGTCTTTTTTTCACATGAGGTCTCCATACTTGAACACAGTATTCCAAATGACTGTCTTTATCATTAACTAACTTTTTTTTGATAAGGAAGCACTTATTATTGAAACATGATTTAAAGTTGATGTTTCTTTATGATTTCATTAAAATAATGTACCAAATTATCAGTGTTGATTTTACTGTGGAAAGCATGTAATTATCAATTTTATTTTATTTAATTATTATTTTTATTTTGCTTATTTATTTTTTTTTTTTTACCAGGAAGTCCTCATCATTTACCAAAGGAACTGGTACATCTCCTTTTTGGTAAGTAAAGAAGTATAATTATATTCCATCTGAAATAGTTCGTATGTCTTAATGAATCTTTTTTGCAGTTGAATATGAAAAAAGCATTGGGGTAAAGTTGTGCTCATGAAGGCTAAGGCTAAACTTTTTCACCTGAATTCTCATTCTGTTGTCCACCACTGATAAGCCCAGAAAGTCCCTGATTCTATATGTAGTATAAATACATCTGTTTTTCTGTTTGTGATGGGAGGGGGGGGGGGGGGGATTACCAGATAAATCATGGAAGAAATCTCACAATAATAAGGCTCGAATTATGCCCTCTGACTGAAGTGTAAAATTCAATCTTAGAATTTACTAGAAAATGCTTTGAAGAATTAGGTATACTTCTGGTATTCCCATTCCTGATACAGGTAGTTCTCGACTTTACGAGTTAATTCGTTCCTAGCGCACGTTCGTAAAGCGGGAATTTATTTCACATAGACATAAGGTTAAAAATAGGGGTTACGTTCTCAACAATGAAATTAGTTAGCTAATTAGTTTATGTTTAAACAATGATTTATCCAAAGAAATGAAAACGTAGCCTGTAAAATCAAGCAAATTATAATAATAGAGAAGTTATTTTCGACTTACAAATGTAAAGAATGTTTATTCTTCATTATCATCGACTATATGCACACTCGTTGATCACTCATTATTGGCTCGGCACTCGTTGGTTTGTTGCACAAGGAGTCATCTTCTTCAGAAATGTTTCAAGAGGCATTTGTTTCCAAGATAATCTCTTTTAATTATAAATCTCACGATTACATGCCTAAGCATTTTTTAACGGCACACATAAATTGCAACTAACATGATTCGCGTGGAGTAAAAAGTTTACGAAGCTTTAAAAAAAGGAATGAAGAGAAGATTCTGAAAATTTATTTATGTTTTTTATATGATTGAAGATTTCAGTAAAGGGGAAACACATTTCACCTTAATAACCTAAAAAACCACACAATTCCAGCTATCGGTATTTCCGCAAATGCAAGAAGATCGAGTTTATTACCCGTTTATAATTGCTTGCAGTAACAGAAAAGCCCAATAAACCGGAAAGTGCAAATTGTTTTTATTGTTTTATGGTCATAACTTCCAGAAATGTGCTTTAGAAAAATGTCACAAAGGCATTTAAAATTGATTCTTATAACAGAACATATGATAACGATGAAAATGTAGTGTATTTTAATAATTTGAATTGGTAACTAATACAATTTACAAACCATGCTGACAACCTTTTATATGGCCTTAAGGTCACTCTCGTGACCTTAAAAATTACATTTTAAAGAGATAAATAGTTATAGCTTAGTTATACAGCAAAAATTTCAACTTCTGAGATCTTCAAACGAATTACCAAAAAAACAATGTGTTATTGGGTTCACATTACGATATTTTAACGATATGATGGTGTCCCTGGAATGGATTAATATCGTAAAGCTGAAGCTGGATACACTGTATTGTATAGCTACACACGTAGTTTGAAATGTGTTATTTATGAATGTTTAACATTCATTTTTTGCAATTAATGTTCATATTTTTGATTTTGTTGATACTTGATACTTGGGGGAAAAAAGAAAAAAAAAAACTCGTAAACCCGAGAACTCGTAAAGCGAGAACTGCTTGTATAGTAATGTCAAATGGCCATTTGATATCATGTGTAACTATATTAAGAATGGGGATCCCAGAAGTATATCTAATTCTAACTGGAGTTAAATTATTTTATGATAACTGAACAGAAGCTGTAAGAGAAATTGTTGGAGCTAAAAACATATAATACACCTGGATCTGATAAAATATATCCAATTATAATAAAAAAAAAAAAAAAAAAAAAAAAAAGAAGCAAACTTCTAGCCATAATTTACAGACAGATTAAATATAAGATTAAGCTTGACTTCTGTAACAGGAAAAATAATAGAGTCAATGATTAAAGAAGTAATGCAGGATCATCTTGACAGGAAGGTTATGTGTCAATCACAGCACAAATTTCTTAAGTGAGATCTTGTCTGACCAATTTGATTAGCTACAATGACACAGTAACAAAGGAACCGGATGCAAAAAAAAAATGTTTGCCCATAAATGACTGCTATACAGACTGGTGCAGTGTGGTATTGGAGGCAAGTTGCTATATGAATGGTTGAGTGGCAGGAGGCAGAGAGCAGTTATTAGTGGAAATTGTTCTTAATGGACTAATATTATGTTCATGTTTGGTTCCCTCTTACTGTTTTTAATATATATAGGATGTATCAAGTTTAATATCTAAGTTTGTTGATGATGCAACAGTTGGTAGGGTGGTTAATGACAATAATCAGGGTATGCTACTCCCACATAACCTGAATAAATTAGGCAGATGTACTGAAAAATAGCAGTTGAGGTTTAACATTTATAAATACAAGGTACTATATTTGAGTAGCACTAATTCCAGAATAACATACTATTTTGGTGGGACCAAACTTAAGATAGTGGTGTATGAAAAATACTTAGTATAATCTGACATGAAGGTCTTCTGAGCAGTGCAGACAAACTGCTAGGTCAGGTCATGGGGTTTCTGGGAATGACTTATAGGAATTTTTCCAGCAAAGAGGTTATTATTCTATTATATAAAGCACTGGTTAAGCTGCCCCATATGTAGATCTGTTGGAATGGATACAGAGAAGGGCAACAAAATTAGGTAGGAGCAAAAAGGTTACTCTTATAAAGAAATACTTGAGTTCTATAAATTGCACCATTAAAAATGGTGCAATTTATAGAACTAGGCATCTGTGAGGAGACTTGATGGAAGTGATTTTAAGGTTTTAAATGGGTTGAGTAAACTAATCTTTACTCTTTCTTGGACAACTTATGCAAAGGGACATAAATTTAAATTGTAAACTCATCATTTTCCAATTTAAATGGTTGTAAAATAGTTTTCTGGAAATTTTCTTTCAGCCAGAAAATAACTGATTGTTGTAATTGTTGTTATTGATTGTTGTGCCACTACTAATACTAAATAACTAACTTCACATTAAAATCTTATTTTATCATTAATATTTCTTTATCTAGTGTACTTTTTAATATATTTTTTGAATCAACCCAGCAAATATTTATTATTTTTAGCATTTTATTACAAAATTAGGCATAAATTTTTTTTTTTTTTTTTTAGGAGCATTAGCAACTAAGGCCATATTGCTCCAGGATATGCGGTGGTCATTCCCTGACCTTTCCGCATCCTCCGTATTTGGTGGTGACGGGCTCGAACCCCGGTCAAGAAGCATGTGCTATGCACTGCTGCTCCTTCCCACCTGGCTACGGAGGCACCCTTAGGCATAATGACTTTGTACATTATACAAGGGCAAGTCAATAAGTAATGTACTATAAGCTGTAACATCTTTATTATTTAAGATATTGTAACCATACTTCACGCACATGAAATACAATCTTTCAACTTTGTGAAAATATCACTCAATGTAAGAACCTCCACACTTGCTGCATTTTCACCAGCATTCTTTCCAGGCAGTGAATGCACTTTGGTAAAAATCAAGGAGGCTGACATTTACACCAATGTTTCATGTCAAAAACAAGTTCCATATCACTTACTATGCTTCAGTCTACCAAATTAAAAAAAAAAAAATCTGATGGGGGCGAGGTCAGAGCTATGAGGCATTATGCTACCCAGCTGGGTGATCACTGACAGTGTCATCTGTGCTATATGCAGTCTTCTGTTATTCTGATTAAACTTGATGTCCTGCCAATTCAATTTTTGATTTTCATAGCTCTATTAAGCTTTTCTAGGCAGTATCTTTCTTTGTTGATAATTGTTCCACTTTTTAAGAAATTGATAAAAAATGGTGCCATTTTGATCCCAGAAAAGGTGGCCATGAGTTCTGTCAATGATTTGGAAAATTTTGACTTTTTTGTTTACAAGTGTGCCCATTTCATGGATTGTCATTTGGTTTGTGGATCATAATGGAAGAGCCATGTTTCATTATATGTGACAACCCCTTTAAAGCATTCAAGACTGCCAGCACCAAACCTCTCAAAGATCTTCACAGAACTCTTTCCTTGCAGCCGTCATCTCTCAGGAGCAGCTTAGGCACCCACCGAGAACAGATTTTTCTGCATCGCAATCTGTTGATGATGGTCAAAACACTTCCCTTTGACATTTCACAGCATTTATTACTTATCTGGTAGTTATGCACCTGTCATTTCATATGAGCTGGTCAACGAGTTCTTTGTTTTCACTCTTTGTGAGAGACATTGGTCTTCTGGCTCTTTGTTTGACCTTGATATCGAAATCACCTACCCAAACCATTGGAGCCATTTCTGGACATTAATTTGATCAATTGTCTGGTCCCTGTAGACTGATAAGCGTTTTTGATGGATAGATGTGGCTGACTGATCACCCAATTTGAATAGGAACTCCATCACACCATAACTGTCGGAAACGGCTGTTACTTTGTCCATCTATATCTTCAGATCTAAAAACACAAGAAAAATGATATTAGTGGGTTAATGGGAAATCGGTAGTAAAACAAGTGTACATCATAAATTCCCCCCCTCTTTTATCGGTTACTCAGACTGTGTTGACACATGTGTCTGAGTAATTTTATTGACTTGCCCTTATAAAAGTAATCTGGAAAAAATACTAACATTAACCTTCCATTACTAACATGATGTCTGTCTGACAGATGCTACTTTTAAAATTTTGTAAATGAAATCAAATTATCCCATATTCCTTTACTTACCAGTATTCTCTAACTGATTTTACAGTATTTTCTGTTTTCATTTCAATATAATATGAATTAGAAGACATTAAATTTTTGTTTAGCTTTTAACAGATGCCAGGCAAGAAAAAGCATCTACCTTTCTTTTAGGCACCTCCCATTCCCACCTGGCACTGTGAGCCACCAGTGACAGGCATCTAATCCTGCCATAAATGTTATGTTTTTGCTGGCTAATTGCAAAGAGCTGAGAAAAATACAGACATTGAATCTACCAGATGCCACACTTCTGGCATCTGGCAGACTCCACGTCTGTATTCTACAAAATATGATTAAAAACTTTATTGTTATTATTGGTTTCCCTCATTTATTTTTGTTTCTTATTTTTTAATTGTGTTTAGTAAATTGTAATTAATAGATTGCCATTTTTAATTAAACAAAAAATGCTAAAAATTAAATTTTTATAATTAAAACAAAAAAAAGGGATCACTCAGATGCCACAAGAGCACCCTTGTTAAAATTGAGGGCATGAGTGATGGAAGTTAAAAGAATTGAATGTGGGGCACTGTAGAAATCTACATGGAATTTATATTTTATTTATTTTAGAATGAGTTTTAAAATAAATAAAAGGGAAAAAAATTTTGTATCAGTTTAAAAAAAATTTTAAAATTAAGAAAAGGCTGCAAATCAGAAGACACTTGAAACATACTGTACCAGTGATATTAGCCACGTGTTGTAAACAGTTTGAAGCAAAAATGGTTACCATAAGCCAAATCCAGAAGCTAGATAATTAACATTAGCATATGATACAAGAAAGGAAGCTTATACAGCATCAGCCAAAAAAATTCCCATATCACACATCCATTCACTCTAAAAGTTTGTTTAGTTCTTCCTTAAATTTATTAGAGCTATCAACTTCCAGAATGCCAGATGAAAGTTTGTTCCAGCAGTCAACTACCCATGGGTACTTACTATGAGCCCTTGTAAGGATGCAACAATATTCGTTCCACCCTTTATCCTGTGCTCTACCTTCATAATCTTTTTTGTTTGTAATATAAGACATGATTTTTAGTAGTATCTAGTTCCTCTGTTATTTCTACACTTCCACACCCTGTAATAAAACAAAAGGTCTACAGTGTTTTGAAAATATAATGGTTATGAATACTGTATGTAGACATATTGAAGATTTCAACTGAACCTAGCCCACAAACAGAAAGCGATATCATAAAACTTTTGTACATAACTTGGAAATAATGTCCTTAATCTAAAAATGCTCCAGAATTTTTTTGTCTTATTTTGTCAAGCATTTTTGCCCATCAGGTTTTAATATGCCATTTTCTGTATACCATGCATGTGTATGTATACCATGCTGAGCAGTGCAGACGAGCTGCATATTTCTGTATACCATGCTGAGCAGTGCAGACGAACTGCAAGAGTAGCTCATGGTGTCTTGTCAATGATATACAGGAATTTTTCTAGCAGGGACAGGGATGTGATCATTCCCTTGTATAAGGCATTGGTCAGGCCACACCTTGAGTACTGTATACAGGTTTGGAGGCCTCATTTCAAGAAGGATGTAGAGCTGCTGGAACGAGTACAGAGAAGGGCAACAAGATTAGTGAAAGGAACAAAGGGTTGCTCTTACGAAGAAAGGCTTAAGTTTTGCAAATTACAGAGCCTGGAGACTAGGCATCGGCGAGGTGATCTGATAGAGGTGTATAAGGCTTTGAATGGCTTGAGCATGCTCAATGCCGATGGGATTCTTCCTCTTGCTCAGAATAATCACCTGAGAGGGCATAAATTCAAATTGAGGAAGGACAGATGTCGGATAGATGTGCGGAAATTTGCCTTTAGCCAGCGGGCAGTTGGTTTGTGGAATAGACTTCCATCGCTTGTTGTTGAAGTTGATAGCCTAAACAAATTTAAGGCTCAGCTGGACAGGTATTTCGAACGAACGGAGGGGTGAAATGGGAGTAGTGGTTTTTTTTTTTTTTTTTTTTGGCTGATGCTGAATAAGCTTGCTTTCTTGCATCATATGCCTCTACTAATGCTAATGTACACATTTTCACATATATTTTTTTGAAGGATTTTTTTTAAGAAATGACAGTGATTGTTAAAAGTATTTATTGGAAAATTCTACTGTATAAACCAATATATAATGACTAGAAAAATTTGTGTGTAAATCTGTCCTATGACAGATCGTCTGGCAGTCTAGGCTGCACATCAAAAGCCTTTGTATTCTCCTTCAAGCAAATACAACTGCACAAATTTTTGAGTTGTCAGAAGCTGAATGAAGATGAAAGATTCAGTGATAAATCCAACAAACTTTAAAACAATATGGACTTCTGTCAGGTATATCAATAATTTTTCAGCCATAAGTCAGCAATACAGCATTGTTGTAAGTTGTAACGTTTTCTTTATAATGTAACAAACAGGGCCGCCGCATGCAGGTGTTCAGGGTGTGCCCCACACACAGGTGGCTCAAGGGAGTGGCATTTGGGTTCGATTAGTTGAATATTAAAATAAAAATAAAAAACAAATATAGCCAATATATTTTTTTTTTTTCACAGAAAGGCTCAAATGTATCCTTACAATGTTTTATAAAAAAATAAATGTCTCTTCACGATTTATTAAATTTTATATACGAGAACAATTTACAGGATGCATTTCCGAATATTTCAGTAGTCCTAAGAATTTTTCTGACACTACCAGCATCAGTTGCTTCAGGGGAAAGAAGTTTTTCGAAGCTTAAAATTATTTACGATCAAATATGGCACAGGAACATTTAACAGATTTATCTATAATATCTATAGAAAATTATATTACGGATAATTTGGACATTGGTGCATTAATCAAGAATTTTGTAGCGGCAAAAGCCCGAAGAGTACAAATTATGTAGTTATTTTAATTATAATGCGTGTGATTAAATTCCGCGATTATATAAAAATATAATACAAATTTATATACTACTAGATATTAGTGCAATAGACTGCTATTTGATTATAGTTATTACATATTATATAAGATCAGAATATTAGATTAATAGTTACATATATATATGTAATCTTTTTGTGCTGCTGAAAAAATATTTTGTTACCTACTTATATATTATTATATATTATATATTATATATATATAAAAAAAAAATATATATATATATATATATATATATATATTGAACAATAAGTTGAACTGAATGTACTTTGTTTACTAAAATAATATGTAGTCTTTTGTTACTATATATATATATATATATATATATTAAATTCTTTTTTAGTGATACTTATTATTAACAAGTTGAACTGATTATTATCATACTATGTAATCTTTTTTTTATACCGAAAATTTATTTTGTAACCTATTTATATTTTTTCTGTTTTTTTAATTATTTTTGTAACCCCTTTCTAGTATAGGGCAGTCTTATGAAAATTTGCACACGGGTGGCTGACACCCACACAGCGGCCCTGGTAACAAATTTTTATTTGACATTCATTCTCAAAGAAAGTCTGAAAATGCTAATTGGAAATCCAATTTTAATTTACTTTTGCAGCAATAATTATTGATTTTTTTTCTCTCTAGATATTTCTTTGATAAAATTCCTTAGCTCCAAAACTCAAAAATAGTTGTCATTGGACACAATCGTGTTGTTCAAATATTTGGGTTTCTTGTCTCAGTTTCTGTTTACCTAATTCTTTTCGATTAGGATATCTGGCTTCATTTGCTTCTTACACTGATTGTTCAGAAGTATCGGCTGCTGGTTTGAAAAAAAATTCCCATGTCATATTTAAATAGTACTATCAGATTTTGTGGTAAATTAAAATACAAGAGCAAATGTATATGTATTGAAATTAAAATTTAAATACATTTTCTCTTGTATTACTCAATTCTTCATTTGAAGGTCTTATCCATTTCCAAGTTTCCGGACTTCAATGCTGCAACTGATACTGTCTTTGTTCTTTGGCTAGTCACATTTTTCTTTTCTCAGGGGAGAATCATCCCTCTCTTCCATAAATATGTTCACCTTATAAACCTTTTTGAATAACTGATATTTCAACTTATGCTTTTAATAAATTAAGTTTACTTAACCAGATACGAAAAAGTAGTTCTTACATCTGCGAATGTACATTTTAGATTATATAATCTGTGATTCAGTCAAGTTTTCAATAAAATCATGTTGAAAAGAAAAATTATAAACAAACTGTACAAATATACTGAAGAATATCTGAATATGAACAGTCAAATTTTAATGTACTTCTAGGTAGTCACTAATCCTTTCAAATAATTATAAAAATTTCTAATTCACATTATACTAACAATGAAATGTATATTGGCGCCACAGAGTAAAAGAGCCAGCTACAATCAAGTGCTTCCACATACCTTGAGGCTCTCTTTGAATATTGCATGCCATGAGTCGCAGCTTCACCTCTTCATGTTTACATTGTGACAGGACGATGTAAGAGCAATAGCCAAGTTCCTGTTTTTGTAAATAGTTGGCATCATGTCGAGTGAAACTTTCTTCTATATTTCACACTCACTACTATTACTTATCTCAAATTTTTATCAGTGAATGTTCATGTATCAGTTCAATACAAACTTAATTGTTTGTCAGAAGAAACAGTTGATGTAAATGATGCATATATGAAAGCCATATTTTGGAAATAAGATATTTTCTCTGATCAGTATAAATGATCCTTCAAATTCTCAGAAAGTGGTTGTGTCAGGTATGGTGATATCTGAAACAGGGATTTGCATTGGTGTAGTGTGGAAGTTTTGTGGTAATTGAATATTCTAACTGGTGGTTAATAAAAGAAAGTTAAAGTCATCTAAGAGGAATAACAATATAATTAGAAACAGGCAGGCTGTAATATACCTTCCTGTGTGTGTGCCTGTATATTCTTAATTTAGTCATTTATCAATGGAGTCAGCTAATAGCTTAGGTATTTTGTACAAATTTTCTGCAGGAATTTCTTGCAGAGAATCTGGTCTTGTAACACATGCACTTTGTAGGAATAATAACAGATCTCTGACCATCTGGCATGAAACACTTAGAATGAGCAAATTCAGTTTATGCCATACTGTGCATGCAAACATGGACACACATCCCAAACTTAATTTCCAAAGAAAATTTACTTATTTCAAGCAATTTCTACTCTGGGATAGTATTCCAGCCTATGTCTCCAGTTCAAGCTGCTGTTTGAAAATGTAGCTACAAGGAATTGAATCACCACCTTATCATTCTGATCTATTGATTTTACAATGTTCAACATTCACAGAGATCAGTATAGTCAACATTTCTCAAAAACACCATTGTGCAAGATGCTCTGAGTAAATAGCTTGAAAACCAAACTCAGTGCTTTTTTTGGCAAACTACCAGCCAATAAAAATGAAATGGAATAAAAGAGGATTATATTTTTCACTAAAACAACATTTTAAACAATTCTATTTCATTATTCAGTTATAAAACTTTTCTAGTATATTCTCAATAGGATGGAAATGATTTTACAATCTGATCAAGGAGCTCAGTAGTAATAGTTATAAAATTACCTTTTCATTTTCTGTTCACTATATAAAAAATTACTGTTTTATTTATTTATTCCAGATAAGCACTGTGTAGTTAAACTTTTAGAAGAATATCACAGAAAACGTGAATCACTTTTCACTCGTGTTGGTGTCAGTGAAGTACTGCAAAAACTGTATCTCATAAGAAAAAAAGTTTAAAAGACATTTAAGGATATAATTCCAGAATTGGAGCAAAATTACAGGGAATTTCAGAGTGTATCTTAGTAAAGCCTGTTTATCATTGAATAATCATATTTTTCATAATTTTAAATAGATAATGCAGAATAAATTACTTGTACCTTTATAGGTTGGTTTATAAGGGAAATAAATGTATATCACATGTATGATGAAAAAATGTAGAAAAACATCTTTTGTGAATTATTTTCAAATAAAAACACTGTTATAAACAGAACAAAAATTAAAGCAAAACTAGCACAACTGCCATATTACTAAGCATTGATAAAGCTATTTAAAAAGTAGTACTGTACTATAATAAATATTCATTATATTTATCTTTCATAAAATATTAAAGCATCAGATTGATGCTTTGCTATTCATAAATGGAATACAATTTAGACTAAACCGAAAGTGCAAAGTCTGTGTGATATATTTCACTTAAGTAAAAACTGGTTTGTACACAATCCAAGCTTCCTATATTTATTGTAATAAACATATTACCTATAATTGATAAAGCTAAATATTTGGCTCATTTCATTAAAAAATAATTAACAGATTCTACCCTCTGTAGATCAAATGGCAATACACTGCAACCTTTAACTAACATGGCTGGCTACTCTGTGATTTCAGTTATACAGTGGATTTATTTATATATCTTGAGGAAACCAGATCAGAGAGAGAACTATTATAATATTAAGTTGTCAACTCAACACTAAGTTCTCTCAATACTGTAGAGAGGCTGCTAGAAAAGCATATGGTATATTACCATGCTGTACAGGAATTTTTCTAGCAGAGGCAAAAAGGTAATTATTCCATTATATAAATAATTATCTTTTAATAATTATATTGGTTAGGCCACATCTCTAGCATTTCATTAAAGGTTTAGACACTTCATTTCAAGGATTTGGAGACACAAACAAAAATAGAGAGAGAATGATAGTGTGCATGTGTTGTTGTTATTTGGTTTTTAGGAGCATTAGCAACTAAGGCCATATTGCTCCGGGGATATGCGGTGGTCATTCCGTGACCTTTCTGCATCCTCCATATTTGGTGGTCACGGGCTCGAACCCCAGTCTAATCAAGAAGCGTGTGCTACGCACTGCTGCTCCTGCCCACCTGTCTACAGAGGCACCTGTGTGTGTGTGTGCTCACACCTTCAGTGTTTTAGGGTTGCAAAGTCTCGAGACCTAACATATTTAAGGCTTTGACAGGCTAATAAGTAAATTAAATAGAACCAGGTGACTGTTTTCCTCCTTTAAAGCTGGTGCCGAATAAACCTGCCTCCTTGCACTAATTTTCGTTTATTAATAATTAATACTTGCAAGCAAAGTAAACAATCCCATGGCTTTCTAACGTGCTTCTCCCTACCATAAATCAGCAAAACAGTATAAAACCCTATAAAGCTAATTCCAAAAGTACATTAATGGGTGTTCAGTTAAAAGTTGTGTTGAAGTGCAAGAACTATTTTGGCTCCAAAGTGAAATCCCTATCCCATGCAGCCAATAATGGACAAGGCTCTCAAATGATCTCTTTAGTATTTATTGCCAGTTTGAAAAGCAAAATTTTAAGTGTTGGTGAAAAATTATGGTAGTCAGATATTCTTCAATTTCTTTAAGTGAATAACCTGGCCAATTAACTCTGCCAGATTGTGAAAAAAAGTTGATAGAGGCCAAAAATTTCTGGACCAGTTAAATAACAAAGTTTAGGTTTACCTAAGCCACAGGTCTGTCTTGTCCCCTTCAAATTAATACCTTTCAAAATAGTATCCTGCTTTCTCCTATTGTTGAAACACTGCTGCAGGGATAAACTGGGAGGCAGGGTTTCATCCTCCCTGAAAGAGACTGTTAGAACAAAAAAAAAAAAACCAGTAAATTTTTTCCAAGTCTATGCAGCAGCTCTGTTTCTCTACAGCTTCCTTTAAAAGAATAATCCTGGATATATCACTATTGAAACTTCTGTTTTGACCACCACCACTTGTGCTTCTATCTCGATCTTGTAAACATCATGAAATCCTTAGGGGCCCCAATTTTATCCTCGAGAATAAGAAATCAGGGAGTGGGAAACAAGTCATAGATGGGAAACCACAGCAAATTTGTTTTTTACCAAAACCTTTAAAGACAAAGTTTTGTGTATCAGCACTTTGTTATGGTGCAGTAACCTATCCTAATTACACTGCTTTACCAGTTGTAATGTCCTAATATCTTTCTAAAAAGCCATAATATATGCCCCTGGCACTACCATATAAAAATCCATAAATATGTTTTGTAAACCCCTGGCACCACCATGCCGTGACGGGACTAATTGTATGTACGTCATGCTGCAATTAAAGATTCTATTCTATTCTATAAACCAAGCTTTCATCTCCCATTATGATCTCAAAAATGCATTTGTAATTTTCTATTGTGATCTATCAGATTTCAGTGTGCAGGCAAACAAGTTACTTTCTGCTTGTGGCAGAAGACAAGTCACAAACTTTGCTGAGATCTGCCACATTTCAAATCTTCAGTCAAAACATCTCAACATGAATTAATTATGATAGAGCTAACATTCCAGCCAAATAATTAACAGCAGAGCACACATTTTTGTAGATAATTTAATGTATTTTTCCTAAGTTCTTGTCTGTCTTGATTTGTGATGGAGGACCTGAGAAAGAAAATTGGCTTATGAATTGAAAAATATTGACTCTAGCTTAGATGGCCTATGTATAATCTGATCATTTTAAATCAACACCTATAAAAATGCAAATAAATTAGTAAAAAAATGTTAGAGACATGAAATGTCTCTAGCATTCTTTACAAGTGACATTCTTTATTCTTGGACATTACTTAATTTGTTGTAAACAACGTTAAAAATTATCAGCATCATGATCACAACATAATTGAGCATGACAAAGCACATTTGAGAACAGTGCATGCAGCTTGTTGGGAGCGATATTGTAAATCATGTTGGACACACTGTTGTTCAGTTCTTCCAGGGTGTACAGATTATTATTATATGAATTGTCTTTGACATAGGCTCACAAAAAGAAGTCTAATAGAAACAAATCTGGCAAATGTAGTGATAATATTCCTTCTGAAATCATGTGATTTCTGAACAAGAAAGATAACTCGGCCATTGGCACACTTGGAAGTGTGTCTATAGCTGAGCAAACAATCCTTCAATGGGTCATTACACATCACACTCCAATGTTCAAGATTCTTGCAGCATATAAAATTCTCAAAATTCTTGTTTTTATAAACAAGAATTTTGAGAATTCACATATCCAGCCAGATGAAACCAGGCTTCATCGGCTAAGAAAGTCCATAGTGTTTGTGGTAGTGTGATTGTTGGGCAGTGCCAGTGGTTTCTGGACTTGGCACATCATGGCCTTAGGTGCCCTTGCACCATAAAAACCAAAATTAAATCAAATCAAGCCAGTAGTTTCCCCACAAAGAAAGTCCAGTCTAACATCTGAAGGTGTGTGTGTGTGTGTGTGTGTGTGTGTGTGTGTGTGTGTGTGTGTGTGTGTGTGTGTGTGTGTGTGTGTGTGTGTGTATTAGGCCCAAAGCAACTAAGGCTATGAGACATCACTATATTGTATCTATAAATTGCACATATTCTGTGATTGGTTTGCCTCTTTGCTGGAAGAAAAACCAGAGGGAGATAAAACCATTCAACTATAGCACTGAACAATTACCTTGGCCACAATGTGAAAAAGCCAATAAAAGTTCCCACGTCATGGATGGTATTTGAACCCAGATATTTTTCCACACAGGTATGAGTGGGAGAAACATTAATTATATAATGACATTAACTATATAACCAATGCATTGGAGTGAGAGTACAGATATCTAACAACTTCATCCACTTTTTCCATTATCTGTCCACTGTAATGGCTTCACTTTCTAATCCTGTTTGCAAATGTGCACTTCATACAGAAACAATTTTAATTTCCTCACCATAAATGAATGTGCAATCATGTATGAATGTATTCCCTTTTGTTCTGCAAGCCTCTGTAGTGTCTACATGGACTTTCTGCCAGGCTCTCCCTAACCTTGCTAAATGTACTTCATTCACAACAATCCATGTGTGAACATTCACATTCCCAGTCTCAATGAACATATTCAAAAGCTTTCATATTCCGGATTTTGATGCCTTACAGCTTTGAAATTGTCTATAAAAATCACGCTGAGTAGTTTTAAATTATTCTGTTTTGAGATAATATTCCACCACAAATGCAAGCTCCTCTGTACTGAATGCTATGTTCATTTACTGCTTGCATTGTGAATGAGCCTTTCTACTTATATAGGTTGCTGACAGATGGCAAGACCATGCAAAAAATAAATGCTATTTGTAAAAACCTTGTTAGTGGATCCATCCAGTTCTTAGCAGCCAACTAACTGCTGGTGCTTTCCATGTGAAAATTTAATTAAAGCAGAAAATAACTGAAAACCCTTATAGTTTTTTGTTTACTGTAAGATTGGGTAAACAAAAAAAAAAAAGCATAGAAAATGTCATATGAGAGTTACAACACAGAATGCATGCAATTTATGGATATAACGTCTATAAATTGAGTAGGTTTGCCTGTTTTGCTGGATGTAAAATTCGAGTTTCTGGAAGAAAAAGCTTTGTTGTACTCACTTGGGATCAACTATTTCAACCATGCAGTGAAAAAATACCATAAACGTATGTTGCATCATTGAAGGAATTCGAACCCAGCCTTTTCAATCTGGTGTGGGGAGGACAGTGATTATGAACTGCTTCCCACAAGGATTATCTTTTAAGCATAATTCATTTTAGCTATAGTAATTTTATTTGTTGTTGTAGGTTAGGTGCATTAGCTACTTGGGCCATGTTGTGCCATATACAGGGTGTCTCAAAAATATTAGTACAAACGTTTAGAGGAGGTAGGTAACATCTAAAGGAATGTGAATCGCATAGGAATCCATAAACGGAAACTTCACTGTAAGTCGGTACATGGCACTGTTCATCAGTTCGTGAGGGAAAGTTTCTGGTTTACTCATTCAAGCAGTAGTCGCCGCACGAAGAGCATGCATCGATATACGAACTGCGAGCTGGCAGACATGCACCTAGTGTATGGATTAGCAGAGGGCCCACACGGTGTACGCCTCCATGTGGCACAACATCGCTTTGCAATAAATGTGTGGGCAGGTATGGTCGGTGACTGCTTAGTCGGCCCGTACCTGTTACTATCCCGCATGAACTCCGCTAAATATCGGATCTTTCTTGAACAAGTTCTATCAGTGTTACTTGATGATGTTCCAGCAAATGTGAGACGCAACATTTGATTTCAATATGACGGGGTGCCTGCCCATTATGAAGGGTGTGTTCGTGACCATTTGAACAGGCATTTTGGGCGTCGATGGGTTGGCCGTGGTGGACCCGTTGCCTGGCTGCCACGCTCACCTGATTTATCGAGCCTTGATTTCTTTCTGTGGGGGGGGGGGCCCTCAAATCTATCGTGTATGAATCGCCTGTGGAGACAAATGGATCTCGTGGCAAGACTCATCTGTGCTGCTGCTACTGTAAACTTTAAACTACAAAAATCAAAACAGCATTTTATGATAACATTTTAATCAGGTCCTGCTTTGAAAATCATAATAAAACAACAATAGAGAAGAATGTTTCTAATAGCGGCCAATATACTCACCAGAACTGAGCAAGGGGTTCAACCGTTTCATTCCAGAATGTCATAAACCTGAAATTTTTGCATGAGTCTTGAAATATAAACAGCAAATGAGAATAAATTTATTTTTGTTTAACTAGAATGAATGGCGGAAATTAATTTAATGATCGGACACATTAGATTAAGTGTGCGTTAATTGCCTATACTAAGGCTATGAGGCATCAGTATATTGTGTCTGTAATGCCAATCTTGGACGGAGAATGTAGAGTTTTCCGAGTAAGTTATTCCGGGTTTATCAGCCCACAAAACATGCAAATCGGCATGTGAACGCACACTTCTATAGACATAATATACTTACGATTTTGAGCACAGGCTTTGGGGAGGAGGGGCCGTTAATACCGATATAATATATTTTCTCTCAAAATAACTAAGTATAGGCCATCTATCCCAGGTACCTTACTTGTTTCCCTATCATAATTTCTCCTCGCCTTGGTGGTAGTTTTCTATAAAGATCGATGCAAAATACACCTTAAATTCATCAGCGGACCAGGAGTGTTGCTGGAGGAAGTTGGAAGGGGTGAATCGCACAAGCCCTGATTTTCTCTTTTCTTCCTTGTGTTTGCATGCATGTAAAATTTCCTATCCTCCTCCCTCTATTCTCTGATCCTGTGATTTCTCATGCTTAGCCCTTGTCAGCCTGGCCATTTCTGTGGTTGTATTACAAACCAACTTATAATTTGGATACTTCTGAGTGAAAACACTGTTCAAAAAAATCCCAAACTATCCCATAATGTATATTATAAATATCTTACTGTGAAAGCATGAAATCCGATAAATCCTAGGATTTACCAATTATATTTCGCTTTATTTAGCACTGTTACTACTCTGATGCACAAATTCTAGTATTTAACAGCTTGCTTTGGAAGCATTTGCAAATCTTTTCCATTTTGACTGAAGCACTGCATACAGTATTCAGGCAATCTTGCAGGACAGTAGTAGTAGTAGTGGCATGTGATGCAAGAAAGCAAGTGTATGAGCTTATGCAGCATCAGCCAAAAAAAATCAAAAAAATCACACCATTCCCTCCAAATGCCTGTCCAGTTCCTCCTTAAATTTATTCTAAGATAAGAGATATATCTCCCCTATGCCCTTGTTTAGTAATGAAAAAGTGATGTTTGTTTGTTTGTTGTCAGCAAATTGTATGAATTTTTTGGTCTATTTGCTTTGCTGAACGAAAAACCAGAGTTTCTGGTAGAAAAAAAAAAATAAATACTACCCTCGTGTGAGACTGACGAACTCAGTCATGTTGTGCAAAAGGCCCTAAAAAACAAAAATTCCTAACGTCATCAACGAGATTCGAATTCAGGTCTTTTCCACCCGGTGTGGGGAGGGCGGTGATTCAACCAACTGTGCTACCAACAAGGGCAGAAAAAATAAATTACAGAAAATTATCATTGCATCCCTTTACCTACTTCCCATACATCTTTTTCGAATTTTAAACAAGGACACAGCAAGGTAATTCACCATATTCAGAGCCGGCCCGGGGGGGGGGGGTGCGAGCGCACAGGGCCCCGCGTTTTTGAAGGCCCCGCGCCGCTGACTGATTTTGCAAAATAAAAATGGTTTCATTTTTTTTGTTTTAATGCTGTCGCAAAATGTAGCGACGTCGCCATAAAATGGCCATATTGGTTTAATATACATAAGAAGTAAAATAAGAAATAAAATGTCAATAAAACATTATCTGAAAGCCCGCCAAGAATTCTCCAAAGAACACGGAAAAATATATTTTCTTTCAAATATATTTAAAATGTCTCTCCTTACAAATAAAAATAATAATTATATAATAATTTATTGGAGTTTCATTTGAAATTATTGAATAAATATTCCCCACAAATACGAACATGTATATATAAGCCCGCCGTAGCCTAGTGGTCAGGCGCGCGGGTGCATAAGTACACCTGCCTTGAGTGACTGAGGTTCAAGCCCGTGACTACTGAATACGGTGCTGTTTCTTGTAATTTGTCTATCTTGTGAACTCCTCTGACCGTTTGGTCGTCCCGGAGTATAAACAGAAAATTTATTTATTATTATGACAGCTGATCATATATCGTACGTTTTTATCGCGAGGGTGCAAAAATAAATAACATATTCGTATCTATTTCGCAACGTGACTAGTAGAGACAGAGATGCACGAAGAAAGTAAATGTGTGGCTCTGATAAATCGAAGAAAAAAAAGAGAGAGAAGAAATTATGGAAAAACAGAGGAACTCCCTCGCAAAATTTTTTAAAACCGAAAATGTACAACAAACTGAAGAAACGCACAATTCACAGTTACTGGAAGATCAAACTCGCCGAAATGAAATTACATCCACGAAAATGATCCTGATCATCATAAAGCCAGCCCTCGTCCTAATGAAGAGGAAAGCGATGATAAGAAAACGGTAGAACGGGAAGATAATCATGAAGCAGAGGGAAACGTACAGACGGAGGATTTTGTGTCAGTGTCGAACAAAGAACAAGATGAATTATTCCGAGGACCGCAGCTTCAAGAGAATCAACAAAGCCACGAAGACGAAAATGTCGATATCAATGATCCTGGTACTTTGCCCGAAATAACTGATAAATTTAGAATGGCCATTGTACAAAATGGCGTGACCCAAGTAAAAAACTACGATTTTCCGAAAGATAAAAATAATGGAAGTTTTTGTGAAAATTAACGAATGGGGAACGTCAAGAACGAAGGTGGTTACTCAACTCAAAGTACAAAAGATGCCACATTGTGTTATGCGTGTAAGTTATTCTCTTCAAATACCACTTCTCTGCGTTTAACTGGACTTAACGATTGGGTACATTTCAGTTCGCGATTACAAAATCACGAAAGATCGGAATATCATTTACAAATTGTTACAACTTGAAAAGAATCTGAAACTTGGAAACACTATTGACAAAGAACATGAAAAAATAATTAAAAACGAAACACAGCGTTCAAAATGTGTTTGTGAACGAATAGTGGCCGCAATTGTATATTTATCGGAGCATAATTTGGCGTTCAGGGGCAGTAGCGATGCTTCATATAAACCGCACAACGGTAATTTCTTAGGTCTCGTAGAATTACAGTACTCGTAAGATTTGACCCAATCATAAAACAACTTTTGGATCGGTGCGTAGAATCAGCATCGCGTTCCTATTTATCTCGTAGAATACAAGACGAACTGATTTCTGCTTTGGCTAAAAAAGTTAGAAAGGAAATAATAAATACAGTTCGGAAAGCTAAGTATTTCACAATTTTATTAGATTGCACTCCAGACGTAAGCCATCAAGAACAATTATCTGTTATTTTAAGATATGCTAATGTAGATAACTCTGAAAGTGATGTGAGTATACAAGAACGATTTATTTGTTTTGAAACAGTAAAAGACTCGACAGGAAAAGGGTTATCAGACAAAACTGAAAGCATATTAGAAAAGGAGGAATTAGATTTAGGGAACTGTGGAGGACAGGGGTACGATAACGGAGCTAATATGAGAGGTTTATATAAAGGCGTGCAAGCACTTATATCATGCAAAAGAATTCCAAAGCACAACATATGCCCTGCGGAAGTCATAATTTGAATTTAGTTCTTGGAGACATTTCAGAATCATCTTCTCTCGCAAATTCATTTTTTGGGAAAATATTATATATGCTTTACAAAGCATATATAATATTTTTGAAAGTTCTGTGATACGCTGGGATATATTAAAAGAGCGTGTCAAACATCTTACTCCAAAACCACTGTCAGAAACGAGGTGGGAATGTCGCCTCGAAAGTGTGAAATGTGTGATATACCAAGTACCACAATTTTCTCTAGCTTTGAAATATCTTAATGAACATACCAGTGACATGAAAACGAAATCCGAAATCCAATCAATCGAAAATAAACTTACTTCATTCGAATTTTTATTAAGTTTGGTCATTTGGTATGACATACTGAATGAAGTAAATATTGTGAGCGAGATATTTCAAAATCGAAATATAGATATGGGTACTGCAAATTCACATTTAAAAGGCCTTTTACATTTTTTTGAACTGTATCGTGAATCGGGATTCAAATCTTCTTTAATAACTGCAAAGGAAATAGCTGAAGAATTACAAGTGACATCTGAATTTAAGAATCAAAGAACTGGACGAAAAACAAAGCAATTTTGTTATGAAGGAACCGATCAGCCTATTTCATCGGGCGAAGAATATTCCAGAATTCAATATTTTCTAGTCATAATCGATAGTGCGATTATTTCTTTTAAGAAAAGATTCGAAATTTATCACGAACATGAGACATCATATGGTTTTTTATATAATTCGGATAATATTCAAAAACTGACTGAAAACGATCTTCTTAATTAAATGTTGCAAAGACTTAAATGCGACCTTGCAAGACGATATTGATTGCATTGATTTATTTAATGAAATCAAAATTTGTCGTCGAGTTTTGCCTTCCAGGATCACAATATTACAATATTTACCGAAAAATAATTTATTTGAATTGTATCCAAATTTTGTTACTGTTCTGAAAATTATATTAACCTTACCAATTACCGTCGCATCTGCAGAAAGATCTTTCTGAAGATTGAAAATAATAAAAAAATACTTGAGATCTATCATTAGTCAAGAACGATTTACCTCCTTAGCCATTTTATCTATCGAATCCGAAATAGCCAAAAAACTAAATTATGACGATATTATCAACGAATTTGCTATAAAACATGTAAGAAAATGAAACAAAAATCACATATTGTGACCTTATTCGATTAAGCCGCATACCAAATTGTATTTTGTAAGTATATGAAGCAATTATTTTTCTTATTTGATTTATTAAAGATTTTTTTTGTGATTGAAATGTTAAGTTTATTGAAATAATTTAATTATTTATCATTTTCGTGTAATCCTCACTAAACCAATTTGTGCAATGTAATAAATATCAAAATGCAATAAATTATTTTGTTGTTCGAAATTTGTATCGAGGCCCCGCGAGTCAACTTTGCACCGGGCCCCGCTTTTGTTCGGGCCGGCTCTGACCATATTCATAATATAATGAGGAGAACAGATATATTTTCTTCCCCCATGCCCTTGTTTAAAAATCGGAAAAGTGAATGAAGAAGGAAGTTATCATTGCTTCCCTTTCGCACTGTTACTAACATTCTTGTTAGTAACGGTGCGAAACATTCTTG
Organism: Mastigoproctus giganteus; assembly: GCF_048544385.1. Lineage (NCBI taxonomy): Eukaryota > Metazoa > Arthropoda > Arachnida > Uropygi > Thelyphonidae > Mastigoproctus > Mastigoproctus giganteus. Next base: position 93,802,810 of record NC_143588.1, on the reverse strand, counting down.
TTATTAAGAATGTTTTAAGAATTAAGAATAAGAATATTCATATTAAGAATCCACTGTTACTAACATTCTTGTTAGTAACAGTGGATTCTTAATATGCAATTGCACACGAAAATGTTTCAACAAGAAATGTTTGCAGATCATCTAATGCAATGTACAGGCGCCTCCGTAGCCAGGTGGGAAGGAGCAGCAGTGCGTAGCACACGCTTCTTGATTAGACCGGGGTTCGAGCCCGTCACCACCAAATACGGAGGATGCGGAAAGGTCAGGGAATGACCACCGCACCGGAGCAATATGGCCTTAGTTGCTAATGCTCCTAAAAACCAAATAACAACAACAACAATGCAATGTACGAGCATAATTCGAATTGCCACAGAAGCTTCTTATGTAACAATAAATAAGTTATGCTTCCATATAAGGTATTATTAAAGTGACCAGACATCCTGGATTATGCGGGAAAGTCCCGGATTTAAGTCGTTTGCCCCGCATTGCAAGCTGTCCCGGATTGGACATACCGGTATTTTGGTATTTTTAATTTATAAAACCAAGATACAGGTATTCCTAAAACAAACATTTTTCTCAATAAATTTTGATGACAATTAGGTGCAACAAAGTAAGGAAAAAAGCAAGTACTGTAATTACTCGAATTCATGTTTTAAATAAAATTTTATTGCAATAATAAATATTCTGAAAAAATCATTAAAATACAGTTATTCTAAAAACAAAAAAAAATACATATTGTTACTGCAAAGTTTAGTTATGTTTAAGCATTCACACTACCTGTCAGAATAAAGTGAGCTCTTAAGAAACATAAGCAATCAATAGTATGATCGTTTAAAATGGATCTAATTTTGGTACATACAGTATTTGATTAGCGGCAGAAAACGCCCTTTCGAATTCTATTCTGGTACTGAGATAATCGTAGACGATCTCAGTCCATATTTTCTAGGCTTTGAACTTTTTTAGCAAAAATAGTCAAAAGTATTTCATTAATTTCCGACTCAAGTTCATCTTTTAAAATCTCATTGGAGTCAGGCAATTTCTTATTTTGTAAAGAATTTGCGGAACACTGATGTTCTGTTCCATGTTGGTCTTCCATGGTTGAATTATGTTCATCATTTTCTGAAGGAGAAAGACGTTTTATTAAGCGAAGTATAATTTTTACTATAGTATCGTTACTGAGTCTGGGAGAGAGCAAAGAGTGGGGATAAGGAATAAAGAAGAGAGCAAAGAGTGGACAGGCATTTGGAGGGAATGGTGTGATTTTTTTTTTTTTGGCTGATGCTGCATAAGCATACACTTGCTTTCTTGCATCACGTGCCACTACTACTAATACACTGAAATATGTGAAGACAACATTCTAAAAAAAAATAATAAATAAATCACTGTACTTATTTTGAATTTAATTCAAATTTTGAATTATTTTGAATTTTTAAAAATCGTCTGCGTGTTCTTTTCACCAAAACGAACTTGCAGCATCAGAGCGATAAAATTCGGAAATAAAGTGACAAGTGTTGTTTGAGACTTTTATCAGCACGAAATTATTAATGTGGAACTTCGAATATGCGGGTTAAAATGACATTTATTTGATACAAAATCAGTTTTTCTTATTTTTTTTTTAAATATAAATTAACTATGCTACCGATGCAATTTGTCGGAAGAATTAAAGAATTGCTAATTTGTAAAATGTCCGACAAGCACGTATTAATGATATTTTATACTACTACTTGTATGCCATTCATGAGTAATACTCAGTGCGATATACAATCTCTAAGAATTTTTAAAAGCCATTGCTGATAAGAAATATGAAGTCTGAATATGATCCAATGAAGAATAAATTACATTACGTGAGTAGTAATATTTTTCCCTGTATCCTCTAGTTAAAATATTATTTAACGCTACTCTTGCGAACCTGACTGCGAGACCAAAAGAAAGGCACGTTGCATTAATGAGAAATTCAAATACGTCTAAATTTAATTTGCTTATTTATTGACTTATGTTTCAAGGTTTTAAAGCATCGCCAGTGCCCTATACCTTCAGACAATTCCTCGGAGTTATAGGTTTATTGCGTAATGCGCATGTAACCAATTTGGCAGCAGAGCACGTGATTCGTTGGATAAGGGGTGTAAGGAAGAGAAGAGTATGATGATATCCAGCTGAGGGCCATGGGCTTGGCACACCCAGGGTCCTGAGCTGGATATCATCATTCTTCTCTTCCTTGGTGATTCCCGTTTATTTATTTCTCTCTCTCTCTCTCTCTCTCTCTCTCGGGGTAGTTCAGAAATTTTTTTTTTTTTTTTTTTTTGGCTGGTGCAGCATAAGCCTCAGGCTTCCTTGCACCATATGGCTAATAATAATAATAATAATTCTGGGGCTGGAATGTACGACATATTGAAATTCATTTCATTGATATTTACTAAAATACAAACTAAATAAATAAAAACTCTTTAAATGCTTTAAACTACAAATATATTTATATAAAATTTCTATGATATTTTCTAGTGTACTTACCGTATGTAATATCTAGTACCATATATTTATGTTTAATAAAAATTTAACTTTTAAAAAAGTACTATCGATCCATCTTATACACTGGTGTTCAAAGAAAGTGCATCACCTAGGAATTTCACATTTCTAACCCTTTTTCGCGATGGTATGTTACATTAATGACTAGCATCACAAATAGAAATATAAACAAAAGATATTTATTAATAATTAAGGCAAAGCTAAGTAATATTTGACAGGTACTCTCAAAATATTCCAAAATAAGCATTTGCAACCTTTATACAACAGTTTTGATAAACACGACAATTATGGCTGAAATGTTATCAGAAGCCCTCAATTTGCTTCAGTTTATCATTTTAAATGGAAAACAAAATGAAAAGTTCACCAAAATTAAAAGTTAAATATGCAAACTAATATTTAGTTGAACCGCCTCTGGCCCTGATGAGGAAGCACACAACCTCGAGGCATTGACAAGATCAATTTCTGAAGATAATCAACTGATAGTTCGTGGTTCCAAACACGAATTATGGCTGCTTAAAGTTCACAAAGGGTCTCCGGTTTCTTTCTGGCAACTGCAGATTCCACACAATGCCAACAGTTCTCCATGAGATTCAGGTCCTGGCTGTTTCCTGGCCAGCTAAGAGTTTCAATGGACCGTTCTTCCAACCGTTTTTTAACCTGTAGCAAATGTAAACACATTACTGCGGAACCTCTAAAGCAGAAATGATGCTAAAGTAACTACATAAAAGCCTACTTACACTTTTCTCCCGATGACAAGGAGCAGGGTCGTCCTGAAAGCTGCAGTTACTTGGCAGGTTGAACTGGTCTCTAATGGTTGGCAGCAATTTGCCTTCCAATATAGTCAGGTATCCATTGGCATTTACGGAACCTTTTATAAATTGCAGGTGACCTACTCCGCGATACGAAATGCACCCCCCATATCATTTGGCTGGTAGGGAATTTCACTGTAGACACCATACAGTCTGGATGATATTCTTCACCACGTCTACAGCGAATCGTTTCTCTCCCATCAGAGCCATGCAGAAAGCAAGCTTATGCAGCATCAGCCAAAAAAAAAAAAAAAAAAAAAAAACTACTCCCATTTCACCCCTCCGTTCGTTCCAAATACCTGTCCAGCTGTCAGGCCCTGATATGTTCCTCCTCTTCATCATGAAAGTAAGCAGTCCATTCATCATCGAGGTCTTGCTACACATAGAGAAACCCTACACACTGGAATTATCCCTGAAATATGGAAACATTATATTGTAAAACCCGTGTCTAAAGTCAAACATCCGAAAGACAAGAAGGATTTTCATCCAATCTCTATAAGCTGCAATTTGCTAAAATTGTTCGAGAAGACTTTGCTGCCAATTCTTGTTATGCATTTTTTCCATAAAAGACCACCATATTTACACACTGTTATTCCAAAGAGATCAACTGTGACTAATCTAATGGACACCCTATTTCGGATCAATACGACTCTGAACGCCAAAGAACAGATTGATGTAGTATTTTTAGACATTAAAGCTGCTTTCGATAATGTCTCAATCAATTCCTTGATGACAATACTTGACAGGCATTTCAGAATACAGGGAGACCTATTAAAAGTCATCGTTTCCATTCTCAAACAAAGGCATTTTAGAGTAGAACATAGAACCTTCCAATCGAACCACGTCGTCTACAGAGGAGTCCCCCAAGGTGGCGTTCTTTCCGCACTATTTTCTGCTGCCGCTTTGGACCCCTTCCTCTCTACGCATCCTGACTGCAGCTCTTACGCAGATGATATAAAACTCTTCATCTCGTCAAAACACGGTGACAAATCTGAAGCAATCAACGCCCATGCGACGGCCCTAATAGAAGAACTTGACCATTATCTTGAGAATATTGGCCTATCCATAAATCAGACCAAGTCAGCACAAATGTCTCTCACCAACCTGAAGAAGAAGATGAACATAGACATCTACATCTATGGTATTAGAGTGCAAAAGGTTTCTCATCACACTGATCTAGGGCTCACCTGGGATGAAGGCATGACCTTCCAACAGCACTTTGCAAACGCTAAAGAAAAAACTCTGTCGGCAATGTGGGCGATAAGACAGGAACTTACTGGAGTAAACAACCAAAAACTTGTCACTCACTACATACAAACATGTCTTGTTCCGATTCCCATGTATGCCTCGATGATCTGGTCCTCTGCTTCCCTCACTAACATCAAAAAATTGATGGGTATCGAGTACTGGATTTTAAGGTGGTTGAACCGTGTAAATGGCCACCCTTTCACCATCTCGAGATCAATCATGTATGCTAACCTTGGTTGCACCCCTTGGAATCAGTTGCTCATTACAGGAAATCTGCGTAATCTCTGTCAACTCCACACCGATCGCTTTGACGCTCCAAATGTCCATAATCTTGTTGTAGGCCCTAGGCTTTCCCGCGTCCTTTGCAACAGTGCATGGATTCCCCTAAGAAGCTTATTACAGAATTTAACTATGCTTAGAAGATGTTTTCCGTCTAACATTCTCCAAACGTACAACACCCTAAAGATTGATCCCCACAAGTTCTGTGATGAGAAAGCATACAGATCTGAGAAGATACAGGACATGTACCACCACATAAAACTGTAGAAGTTTCCTGATTATCTCCTTCAGGATGGAATCTCCCATCAACTCTACTTTGCTGAAGAATTAATTTGTTTTAAATCATTATGTGTTTTGTTTGTATATGTATTGGCTGTATACGCATATATTATGACGCATATGTGTTTATATGTCTCTACCTTTTGCTCGTGTCACTGTATATATTTGTATCTGCTTTATTTTCTCACTTAGATGTTATTTTGTTGGTATATAGAAACTAATATTTATAATATTATATAGAAACTGTTTCTATAAAATAGAAATAATAATAATATGCGTAATTTATGTACGACTTCTATGTTTGCTGTCTAAGTTCTAATGTACAAATGTATATAGGCACCTTCCTAGCTGAAGGCTGTTCAGGGGTGAAGCATATGTAATAAATTGAATAATAAATAAATAAATTAAACAAGGGATGGAAGTCTGTTCCACCAACCAACTACCCGCTGGCTAAAGGAAAATTTCCGCACATCTATCTTACATCTGTCTTTCCTCAATTTGAATTTATGCCCTCTCAGGTGATTATTCTGTACATGAGGGAGAATCCCATCGGCATTGAGCATGCTCAAACCATTTAAGGCTTTATACACCTCTATCAGATCACCTCGCAGGTGCCTAGTCTCCAGACACTGTAATTTGCAAAACTTAAGCCTTTCTTCGTAAGAGCAACCCTTTGTTCCATTCACTAATCTTGTTGCCCTTCTCTGTACTCGTTCCAGCAGCTCTACATTCTTCTTGAAATGAGGCCTCCAGACTTCTATACAGTACTCAAGGTGTGGCCTGACCATTGCCTTATACAAGGGAATAATCACCTCCTTATCCCAGCTAGAAAAATTCCTGTATATCATTGACAAGACACCATGAGCTACTCTTACAGCCCGTCTGCACTGCTCAAAGAACTTCATATCTGCTGCACAATTACTCCCAGGTCCTTTTCATTCTCTACCACTGTCAGTGTACTACCACAGAGTTGATACGTTGCTTTGGGGTTGCTGTTTCCCATATGTAGTACATGTACTTTACATTTGCCAATGTTAAACTTCATTTGCCATCTCTCAGCCCATCTGCTCAACCTTTCCAGATCTTGTTGTAGCAGCATAGCCTCAGTAGTGTCCTTAACAACCCTGCCAATCTTTGAACCGTCTGCAAACTCGGACACTAAGCTTGATATACCATCATCAATATCATTTAAAAATACAGAAAACAATAATGGACCCAACACTGAACCCTGAGGGACTCCACTAATAACATTAATCCACGATGAGCAGTGTCCATTGATTACCACTCTCTGTCTTCTCCCCCTCAACCACCCCTTTATCCATAGCACAATTTGCCTCCAATGCCACACTGCTGCAATTTGAGCAGCAGTCTTCCATGTGCAACAGTATCAAAAGCCTTTTTAAGATCCAAGTATATAATATCAAAGTTATTCCCTGCATCCAGTTCTTTTGTGACTGCAATATAGTATCCAATCAAATCGGTCAGGCAAGACTTCCCCTTAACAAAACCATGCTGTGTCCGAGGTATAACTGAGGTCTTGTCCAGATGATCCTGGAGTGCTTCCTTAACCAGTGCCTCAATTAATTTTCCTAGAACAGAAGTTAAACTCACAGGTCTATAATTACTTGTGTCTGCCTTTGATCCTCCTTTGTGAATTCGGGTTACATTTGCACATCTCCAATCTATGGGTACCTGAGTCCAAGGAAGCTCTCATAATTATGGTTAAAGGTTTGCTTACTTCCTTTGCTGCCTCCTTTAATATAACTGGATAGATCCCATCCACCCCAGGTGCCTTTCTTGTGTTTATCTTCAACAATTTCTCCTCCACTTTCCTCTCAGTTATTACAAAATCATCTAGCTCACTGCCAGAGTTTACTTCACCTCTGCCATTCCCCTTCCTGAATAACTCCTCATGTGTGAATGTAGATGCAAAATACTCGTTTAGTTTGTTAGCCACCTAAGCAGGATCGTCAACTATTGAACCATCAATATCCAGTGGACCAATCTGATTCATCCCTTTCCTTCTACAGTTTACATAGGTAAAGAACTCTTTTCTGTTTTTCTTTGAATCTTTGCCAAGGATTTCTCATAATCTGCCTTTGCCTGCCTAATCTCCTTTGTGACTTGGTTACAAACCAGCTTATATCTATCATAGGCTTCCATGTCACCCATTAATTTATATGTATCCCATGCATTTTTCTTCTCTGCCATATGCCTCATTAGTTCATCTGACATCCATTTAGGGCTTGAACAATATTTCCGAGTTGGTATGTAAAGCCTAGTATCTTCCAAGATAAGTTCTCTCAATGCTTCCCATTTTGAATTTGCTGTTGGTAACATCATCAGTTGGTCCCACTGTATAGAATTTAAATACTGTCTCAGATCATCGTAGTTCCCTTTACGAAAGCAAAAACCTTTCCCTTTACCCCTGATGGAAGTTACCTCCTTGAATAAATCCCACTTCAGCACACTGTGATCACTGCCACCCAGTGATTCCTTTATCTGCAGCTTCTTAATGCATGAAGAATCACTACTGATAATCAGATCAAGAGTATTACTCCCTCTAGTTGCCTCCCGAACATTTTGATGTGGAAAACAATCATCCAATAAATGCACAAAAGCCTTGCTAGTGTGTGAGTGACCAACCCACAAATTCCAGTCAATATCTGGGAAATTAAAATCCCACATTATAAGACTCTCTGATTTACTGGCCCATTATTTCCCTGTACAGTTTCTTATTATACTCATCTGAGTCATTAGGCTTATAGCACTTTCCTACTCTTAATTTTGATCTCCCAATGCTTATGTTACACCAAACTGACTCGACACTGCACTGTCCAGTGATGTCGACTGGTTTCACTTCCTTGGATTTTATGTGTTTCTTAACTAATAGCATAACCCCTCCTTCCTTCTTATCCTGTCTATCCTTTCTCTAGACATTGTACTCCCCAAATTCCAGTTCTGCATTCCTTATATCTGTGTGACACCACGTCTCTGATATCCCGACAATATCTGCCTTTGATGTTTTGAGCAATACCTCAAATTCATCAAATTTATTTACCAAATTCCTAGCATTGGTGTACACACAAGTATACATTCACCTGTTTCTATTCTTAGCTACCCTAACACAACCCATGTGTTTACTTGTACCGCAATCACTCCCAGCAGTCTCTGAAATACCCGGCATCTTGTTTTCCAGGCTGTTTTCCAATAGAAGCAGTACAAGAATCACTTTCACTTCTGCCAGTGGCTACTGTTAATCTATTATACTTATATCCCCACAAGCTAGCAGTTTTCCGATCTACCTAACACTGCCTCGATATCATCATCAAATATTCTTGCACCCTTTCTATTTAAGTGTATTCCATTCCTGTAGAAACAATCTCTGAACTCTAAGAAAAATTCTACCCCTTGAGCCTTGCACAATCTTTCTAGGGCCGAATTGATCGACAAGGCTCTCATCGTATACTCCCTGCTATCGTGTCTGGGCAGAATTTCAGACACTTTCAAGTTCAACCCCAATTTACTGCTTTTTTTCAACAGTGACCTGTACTTGTTAAGTAATTCTGCCGGTCTCCTACTCTTAATATCATTAGTGCCAACGTGTACAACTATATCACCTTTTGTGCCCTTAAAAGATTATATCCGTTCTTCAATGTCATCAACCTTTGCCCTGGCAAACATACCCTTGCCCTGTTCCACCTATCCTTTTTACAAAGCATGTTTCCCGTTTCCCTGACAATAGTCACCAACAAGTACTAGTTCCTGTGGGACCAGCGCATTCTGCCTTGGGGGGGGGTTGCCGCTAATACCTTATTTATCAATGGAAACTTTTATGTACTGTATTTAGAGCGAGTAATTACGTAATCAGAACGTGAGCTGCACTCTGTTTGGTTAGTAATATTACATAAATAACATCATCTGATATCTGAAGTGCCATTGGTCGTCTTTCGTTTCATAAATTTCATTTCAGGATTTCTTCTGCTCATGAAGCTCATTCTTATTCAAGAAAAGAAGACTATCTCCACTTTCTTCTAGCATAATTTATCGACTACGTGAGTTCATTTTCTTTGTATATGATAAATCCATAAATATAAATTAATTAGATAAATTATACATATAAGTTAGTGTAAACGCATCGCAGTAAATTAACCAAAGTTATTAATGGGAATATCTGTTATCAGTTGTTATACTATAAGTATACCTACCCACCTACCGATGAAGGTACAAATAGCTCTGAAATGGCTGGAATATATTGTAATTGCTAAATTAATAATAAAAGACAACTTGATATTTATATGCAAAACTTATAATTTATTGGTACTTAAGTAATCTGAACTATAAAACGAATTTCTATACTGCTCAACAAAATTATCAGAACAAAATGTTTTTCATGAATATTTTATTGTGAACAGTGTCGCCAAAGACAAATATTTGGTATCATAAATGTCCTGGCATACAAATTCCGTGTACCCAATATAAATCGATCTACCACCTTACAAGATCCGCTCATTATGCACATTACACTGGACGACCACCACTTCATTCCCGTTTTTATTTTTTGCTTGCTCAGTGGGACAGCCACATTTCCAATACTCAGGATGGCTCTCCACTATGGCACAGCGTTACTGCCGACAGAAGAGGAACAACAAATGGGCAGCAACTCGAAAACTATCTGATAGGATCACAATTTGTTGTACTGAACCAACCGCACCATCTGCCAACATTCTGCAACACCCTCTGGGAGGCCACCATCGATATCACTCTAGCAACTAGGAACCTGGCGAACCACGTGACCGACTGGAGGGTGGAAGACGCTTGGACCACCTCGGACCATCGAGTCATCACCTGCAAAGTAACAAGAACGCTGCCAAGAACAACAACAAATATACAAACACCCCACAGATACGCAGTTGCCAAGGCAGATTGGCCCCAATACAAAGAGCTACTAACTACAGCGGTTAACAACAAACCTCCGTCCCTAGATCCACAGAATAATCCGAACGAACTGCAGAAGGCAATTACTAAATTGATGATAGATATCAGCAACCAAACTATCAGGAAGAAACAACCCCGACTGGGCGCAGTCCCCTGGTGGACCCGGGACATTGCCATGCTCCGGCGACAAATGAACAAGAGTAGGAAGGACTTCCAGAGGGCCCGAAGAACATGGCCAGCAAATGAGGTTGAAGCCCTGAGGCAAATATATAGACAAATAAGAAACCGGTACTCTGACGCCATAAAGACAAGTAAAAGACGCTCTTGGGAGTCCTTGGTCTCCACAGCAGGGAACAATGACCCCTGGGGCATTGTCTACAAAGTAACAACCAATAGACTGCCTAGGGGGGTGGTGATTTCTACCACTAGGACTCGGCAGGGAGATCTCACCACAACCTGGGAGCAGTCGATGAATAACATACTCGACAGAATATATCAAAAACCAAATATGTTAACTATGCCAGGTCAGAAACAGACATGCTACAGAAACGATAACTACAGAAACCAGGCGATTGAGCCTCCCTTCACCCTGGATGAACTCAGCGTGGCCGCTAGTAGGGTCAGAAATAGAAAATGCCCGGGCCTCGATCTTATTGAGCCTGAAATACTGAAGAAAACCGTGGAATACAATCCGCACCTACTCCTAACACTATACAATAGATGCTTGGAAACAGGACATTTCCCAACTGCATGGAAAACAGCAAATTTAAAACTAATACTGAAAAATCCTACCAAAAATCCAGAATTTCCGGATTCATATCGACCCATCGCACTGCTCCCAGTGGCAAGCAAATTGTTTGAAAGATTACTCCATGTGAGAGTTATAAAACACTATGAAGCGGCAGGCCTACATGCCAGAAATCAGTATGGCTTCAGACCAGGATCCTCAACCGTGGACGCACTGGGAAACTTGCTAAGGATTTTCCAGGATTGTAGACGAAAGTATCTGCTGCTCATCTCTGTTGACTTTGCTGGGGCGTTTGATTCACTTTGGTGGCCAAGCGTCCTGGCAAGGTTGAGGGAGGCTGAGGTGCCTCTTAACCTCTACAAAGTAATCGAAAGCTATTTAACACAAAGAAGAGTGGAAATCAATGTACACTATCAAAAAATAACAAGAGAGGTGCACAGAGGATGTCCGCAGGGATCGGTGCTTGGGCCGCTTCTGTGGACAATGGTCCTCGATGAATTCCTGACTACGGACCTGGGTTCTGTGGCAGTACACGCCTTCGCGGACGACTTGACATTGACGGTAGAGGCGGACTCCAGGGCCCAATTGGAGACGCTGGCAAATCAGGCACTGCAGCGGCTGCAGCAATGGGCATCAAAGAACCAGCTGAAAATATCGTCAGACAAGACCTCATCGATCCTGCTAAAGGGGACTCTGCAACTACGACGACCCCCGCAAATTAAAATCAACAATGTAACAATCAAATTTGTGAGCCAACTGAAGTATCTGGGCGTTATCCTAGATAAAAACATGACGTTCCAGCCGCATCTGAAATACATCAGAAGAAAAATCAGAGGATACTCTGGACTGGTAACCAGAATCACAAGGAAAGATTGGGGACTCAAGAAAAAAGCACTGATGCTTTACTATAAAACAACCTTCCTGCCTGCAATCACCTATGCAGCAGCGGTTTGGTATCCAAAAACGACACTGGTAGTCAACAAAAGAACACTAGAAATGACCCAAAGGACCATACTGCTATCAACAACGCGCGCCTGCAGCACGGTAAGTACCCCAGCATTGCAGGTACTTGCTGGAGCGCTCCCTCTGGACCTGGAGGCAGTTCAGGCCGGGCTACTGTTTTTGCTGGCCAGGGGAGTGGCCGCTACCCACCAAGGATACACGACTGACCCGGCGGGCAACCTAAAACACGAAAAAAATAGGCTACAGACCCACCTCCTAGATCTTTGGCAGAGAAGATGGACAGAGACTACAAAAGGCGAAGTAACAAAAAGATTTCTACCAGACCTCCAGAAAATATACCCAAAGCAGCCACCGTGGTACTTCCCAGGGTACCATATGACAACACTATTAACCGGACACGGACCCTACAAGGAGAAGCTGTTTGGCTTCCGACTCGTTGAGGACCCCAACTGCATATGTGGAGAAAGTGAAAGCTGGAGCCACATAGTCTATGATTGTCAACACTATGAAGACCTCAGAGGGCTACTAATAACAAGGTTAAGATACTTCCCAAAAGGACTGGAGCACCACTTCCTGGACACTGAGGATGAATATAGGGCACTCTCCCAGTATGCGCAAGACTTATTCACCAGGAGAAAAACACTAATAGCTATCTACAGCAACGTACACAGAGATTGACAAAAATCGGCGCCAAATGTGACAAAAAAACTGAAACCTTGCAGAGGACCAGTACTTGGAAAAGAAGAGTGCTGATCACACGGAAGAGAAAAGCAAGGACGGGGGAATGCAGCACAGACAGTAGAGAACAGACTAAACGCAGCACAGTTGCAAACAGCTTGATGGCGATCTGAAGAGGACACCCTCGCCCTCTTCACCTATTATTCCCACTTCCTTGGGGGGAGGGGACATTTTTTGTTCCTTCTCCTCCACCCCCAAACTTCTACTCTGGTGGGGCATGGGCATGCCCCACTGAAAACTGGGGCTATCTACTCTATTGGCCCCATATTTCTGTCTTTTCCCCCCAATCTTCGGTCTCCCTCCCCTCTCTACCTTCATCATAGCGAAAGCCCCACACGTCAAAAACTAAATATGATAAAATTACCTTACGCCCAAAACTCGGCCTAGCAAACCAAAGCGACATTACCCCAGCGCAGATTTTTTATTTACTTATATATTTATTTTTATTATTATTATTTTTTTTTTTATTTATTTTTATTTTATTTTTTTATTTTATTTATTTTTTTTTTTAAGGTCCTAGCCGCCGAAATCCCAGGAAATTAAGCGGCAGGACCTGCCAGAGTGAATCTACAGCTACTGGGTTCCTGGTCTGCCTCCACGGGGCGTAAGTGGGACAACGTTGGGCCTCAATAGGGGTCCAACGGCTAAATGACCAGATGAACAACGGTACAGAACACAACACATGAACAATTCCCACACACTTTTAAATCTCTGGCATTTCCCAGTGAACTGGTTCACCACAATGAAAGCAACGCGGAGATGGGGGAAACCCCTGGTGCCGTAAGACAACAACACACACTTACACTTACACTTACACTTACTCAGGATGGCAGGTCATCGTCGTTTAGATGATTCTTTGAGATAGCGGGCTGTTGGACGACTTGAAGCCAGGCAGTCGCAGGCGGAGGTGGCACGTTGGCTTAATGTATCACGCAGTGTCGTCTCGGCACTATGAGAGCAGTTTCAGGACACAGGAACCATTACAAGAAGAGCTGGCCAAGGTTGCCTGAGGGCTACGTAAACCAAAACAGACCGATATCTGGCTCTAACAGCAAGACGGAGCCGTACAATATCCTGTCATCAACTGTCTCTTCAGGTTCCTGCAGTTACATGTGAAAACATTTCCAACCAGATTGTGTTAAGAAGGCTCGATTCCAGTGAACTCTATGCTGCTGCTGTTGTTGTTGTTGTCGTTGAGTTTTTTAGGAGCATCGGCGACTAAAACCATGTTGCTCCGTGTATATTGTCTGTAAATTGCTGTGTTCTGATGTCCGAGTTTCCGGGAGAAAAAAGAAACATGCTGTATGACTACGAATTTTATGAAGATCTTCGTGTTGAATTAATCATCCAAGTGCGCCTTAATCCCAAAAACCGGGAACACTACTTACTGGAAGATGAAGCCTCATATATAGCGTTCACCAAGTTTGCCCAGAACCTGTATGCTAGACGCTTGACCATTCCTCTGCCTGCAAACTTCGAACAGATGTGTCAAACAAAGCTTCTCAGAGACCCCCAACCAGATGTCAGGTTTGACTGCTTGATCCTGCATGCAAGACAAAACTGGAACTCTTATGAGAAGTGAGAAAACTCCACTTCCCAGAACATTGACTACCGGACGGGACAACAGTCCCATGAATGACTCCCAACTGTGACATTTTGCACAACCTGTTCAGCCAAACCAACATTGGATCGCCTCTCCTGGGCCTCAAGTTTTTCTGGATGGTGCAGACCTGACCCTGCGGTCTGGTTTGCTCCCACCCATGCACACAGGCCACATTGGCAACCTGAGCCAGCTCTCTTGTCTGGCTCACTGTCTCACCTCTTCCTGGCAGGTGGGGAGGGGACAGTAAACTGTCCCCTCCCCACCCTGCCACCCTATTTCTTCCCTCTGGTGGGGCATGGGCATGCTCCACTGTAAACTGGAGTTGCCTTCCCTTTCGGCTCCATATTTCTGTCTATTTGCCCCCCAGTCTTCAGCCTTCACCCCGCTCTATCTGATAGCAACGTGAACACGCCCCACACAATCTAAATTAATTTTGCCCAACATTTTTGACTTCTAGCGCTCCCCGCGACGCGTACGCGATTTTTTTTTTTTTTTAAGGTCCTAGCCACTGAAATCTTAGGAAATTAGGTGGCAGGACCTGCCAGAGTGAACTATATACTAGTGAGTACCTGGTCTGCCTCCACGGGGCTAAAGTGGGACAACGTCGGGCCTCAGTAGGGGTCTGGCGGCTAAATGACCAGACTGATGAACAACGGTACAAGGCATCAAATATATACAAAGTCCATACACTTTTAAATCTCTGGCTTTTCCAGTCAACTGGTTCACCCACAATGTAAACTACGCGGAGATGGGGGAAACCCCTGGTGCCGCTTGACCCTAAACACACTTTACACTTTACACTTTACCTCGTCTGAGACAGACTAACTCAGCCATATTTCATTGTTAAAAAGCCCCATAAAAATTCCTCCCGTCATCGACGGGATTCAAATTCAGGTCTTCCACCCGGTGTGGGGAGGATGGCGATCCTACCAACTGTGCTACCCACGAGAACTGGACTAGGCACGGAAGCCAGTAGTTTGTATCTCATTAATCCCAAACTACCACAGAACCCATCAAAACTGGTGCCATGAACATGTGACTTGGAGCCCTAAAAAATGGAGCACAGTTCCGTTCTCTGATGAATCCCGATTTAGCGTATAAACAAATGCTACGCATTATTTCATCGGGAGACAACGAAGAATGTGGTACCATCCCTCCAACATCAAAAAAAGGACACTTACGGTAGAGGCGCTGTTCTCGTGTGGGGCGGAATAATCATCAACGACCAAACCCCTCTTCAAGCTTTTGATAGGGCTACCGTAACTGCGCAGAGATACCGAGAACAGATCCTCGAACCCTATGTACGGCTATTTAGTGGTGCGGTTAGCGCAATTTTTTTATTTTCATGCAGGACAACGCCACTGTACATAGAGCTGAAGTAGTGGAGGAACATCTTGAAACTGAAGATATACAACAACTGCCGTAGCCAGCTCGATCACTAGTCTTAAGCCGGATCGAACAGGTGCGGGGAACGCCCATGGGTGTCGCATTGCACTCCGAGAGTCAACTCCTGGGTCACTTGGTGAGCTAAGCTCTGTGCTGGGGAAAGAATGGGAATTGGAATAAGGGTGTCTGCACGATTCTGCTGCCACAGAATTGTGCAGACACCATTATATTGAGCATGGTTCATTGCTGTCAGGCCTGTTTTACCGATGGAGGGAATCTTACGTCGTACTGATGTCATGTGACCATATTTTTGCTCAATTTGTATCGACTTCTGTAATGGACCTTTTTCGTAATTCTTATACCAAGCCCTTATAAATGTCCCTTATATCTGTCCGAAGTTTCTCGCTGTTTCCTCATTTCATCGTTATTCTATGGTACACCACCATACCAAATTTTGTGCCGCTTCATGGCACACTGCACGAGTTACACCACATTGTCTATTGGTTCTGTTAATTTGTCGAGCCGTGTAGTGAACTATATAATTTGTTCAAAATAGACAAAGTTCCGATTTAATTGTCTTGGGAATTAGGTCTCAGTTCTGGTAGAGATTAACACTTTACTTTTAAATGTTTCGATTAAGACGGATCTTCACCAAACTTCAAGTAACGGTGTTATATGAAATTTGGTGAAGTCCCACGTAATGTTTTTCACACATTAAAGTCGGCCACAGAGTGAAAATAACCCAAAACTTTTTTTTTTTTTCTTATAATTTTTTTTTTATGAAAACTGCAAACACGAAATGTATCCAAACGTATAGTACTTAGTATCATGCATGAGGGAGATGCTGGAAACTTTGCTGTGGAGAATAAACTTCAGTTTCACCCTTTGGGCCTTCAACAAACAAAGTGGTAGTATTGCAGCGGTTGATGGGAGTCATCTACCACCCAGAATTTTCTATTCAGTGTGAGAAAGCAGCAATGCTAGCCACTGTGCTACCGTGAGTGCAAACTCTACGCTGCACTCATGTAACATGTAGCTTAATGTCCAAGTTTGCAGACGATACGAAGGTTGGCAGGGTTGTTAAGGACACTACTGACAGTATAATAACGTTCAAAAAGACCGCCAGTGCAATGTTGCGGTACTGTGGCCTCAAAGCAGATTCCAGTTGCAAAATGGCGACTACCCTGCGAATGTGGTCCAAAACAGGTGTTCGTGAAGTTATTCGCTTTTTGCAAGCAAAAGGGTCTTCACCAAGTGACATTCACCTTGAACTGGTTGCTGTGTATGGCGAAAAGGTGATGACAAAGAAGCAGGTGTGTTTTTGGTGCAATGAATTTAAAGCGGGCCGTGTTGACATTGAAGATCGACATCGGGCCGCAGACCTTCATCGAACAAGACAGAAGACATTAAGGACATCGTTCTTGAAAACAGGCGAGTGAAACTGCGTGAAATTGCACAAATAGTGAACGTGAGTAAGTCGTCTGTTCACGCAATTGTTTAAGATGTCCTTGGCTTTCGAAAAGTGTGCCGCTGGGTGCCCTGACAATTGTCAGACGAGGACAAAGCAAAACGCATGGGGATGTGTCTGGAGAACCTGTTGCGATACAGCGACGAAGGAGAGGATTTTTTCGCTCGCATAGTCACAGCAGACGAAACGTGGGTTCATCACCTTACCCTGGAGAGCAAACAAGACTCCATGACCTGGAAACATCCACAATCTCCTGTGGGCAAAAAATTCAACACTGTTCCCAGTGTCCGAAAAGTCATGGCCACAGTGTTCTGGGATCGCCAAGGCTTTCTGTTGGTGGATTTCTTGCCGAAGGGAGAAACAATCAATGCACAGCTTTACTGTGCAACGTTGAAAAAACTGAAAGCCAACATTCGACGCAAACGATCAGGACTCCGGCGTGATTTTCTTGCACGACACGCAACTCCACACACTGCCCACACCACTCGTGAGTGATTGCGCCGTAATCTTTGGGAAACTCTGTTACATCCGCCCTACAGCCCAGTCTTAGCGCCTTCAGACTTCCATTTGTACGGCTCTCTGAAAAAACACCTTTCAGGAAAGCATTTCACCACGGATGAGGAAGTTCATCAGGCGGTGGGATGTTGGTTATTGCGTGTGGGCACGGACTTCTTCAGTACTGGTATTGATAAACTGATCCATCGTTGGGACAAGTGCATCAATAAAACTGGAGACTTATCTCTTGGTATGTAGTTTCAACTTGTTATTATTAAACATAATCGAAAGAAAAAATTTGTTACCTTACTTTTCGGAAACCCCTCGTAGTATATTAGATCGATACGGAATAGCGTAACGTATATCCCGAACTTGATAGCGTAAGGTTTAACGTAAAACTAGATAGAGTAATACTTCTTGTTGTTGTTTAAGAGCTATTGGCGCAAGAGCAGCTTAGTCATATGTGTATGCCCGATTTGCAATCGAGCAAGAGTCACTTCTTCCTGTCTATTCGATCGGAAGCTAGTAGGCCACGGTCGAAGCGTTTCTTTCATCTAGCCAGTGTTGTTGCCATTGTTTTTTACTGCTTTTGTCGATTAAGGTATTGTAATCTGTATATGGTATTGTGCAAAAGGCATAATCAGAGATGGAAGCTTCTTTTGCTGCTTTGTCTGCTCTTTCGTTTCCAGTTATTCCTGTGTGGCTTGGGATCCAACATAATCTGATATTGCAATTTCTTTGTAATAGCTTTGATACTGAAAATTGGACATGGTGCAGGATTGGGTGTCTTTTGGTATTTGCATTCTGCAAGGTAGTAACAGAGTTCAGCGAGTGCGAGAAAATTATGCTGTTTGCTAACTGTTTATGTTTGATTTGGTTTATAGCCATCGAAATGGCTTGTAATTAGGGGGTGGATGGAATCTATCCAGTTATATTGAAGGAGGCAGCAAGGAAGTAAGCAAACCCTTAGCCATAATTATGAGAGCATCCTTAGATTCAAGGGAGGTCCCCATGGACTGGAGACGTGCAAATGTATCCCCAATTCACAAAGGAGGTCCAAAGGGTGACACAAATAATTATACACCTGTTCATTTAACTTCTGTTCCAGGGAAAATAACGGACGCATTGGTTAAAGAATCGTTGTAGGATCATCTAGACAAGACTGTAGCAATAGGTCAGACACAGCATGGGTTTGTTAAAGGGAGGTCTTGTCTGACCAATTTGATTGGATAGTACGATGTGGTCACAAAGGAACTGGATACAAAAAATAATATTGATATCATATACTTGGATTTCAGGAAAGCTTTTGATATTGTTGCACATGGAAGACTACTGTACAAATTGGAGCGGTATGGCATTAAGGACAAGTTGTTGCAATGGATAAAGGGATGGTTTATGGGAGACAGCAGAGAGTGGTAATAAATTGACTGATGTTATTACTGGAGTTCCCCAGGGTTCTGTGTTGGGCCCACTATTGTTTTGTATATTTATCAATGATATTGATGAAGGTATATCAGGTTTAATGTCCAAGTATGCAGTTTTTTTTTTTGCAGATGATACAAATTTTGGCACAATTGTTAATGACAGTAAAGACAGTGCGCTAATGCAACAAGATCTAGAAAAGTTTGGCATATGGACTGAGAAATGACAAGTGAAGTTTAATATTAAGAAATGCATAGTACTGCACATGGGTAGAAGTAACCCCAGAGAAACGTACCAACTGTGTGGTACTACACTCAGGGAAGCAGATAATGAAAAAGATCTGGGAGTAGTTGTGTAATCAGATATGAAGTTTTCTGAGTGGTGCAAACAGGCTGCCAGAGCAGGTAATGGGGTATTGTCGATGTTATACAGGAATTTTTCTAGTAGGGAAAAGGAGGTGATTATCCTTTTATATAAAGCAATGGTCAGTGCACGCCTTGAGTACTGCGTACAGGTCTAGAGGCATCATTTTAGGAAGGATGTAGAGTTGCTTCAACGAGTACAGAGAAGGGCAACAAGGTTGGTGAGGAGAACAAAGGGGTTCTCTTTCCAAGAAAGGCTTAAGTTCTGCAAATTGCAGCGCCTGGTGCCTATGCACCTGCAAGGTAATCTGATTGAGGTGTATTAGTCCTTGAATGGTTTGAGCAGGCTCAATTCTGATGGGATACTTCCCCTTGCTCAGATTACGAACCTGACCGGGCATAGATTCAAATTGAGGAAAGACAGTTGTAGAATAGATGTGCGGAAGTTTGCCTTTAGCCAGTGGGTAGTTGATTGCTTAAACAGACTTCCAGCTTCATCATGTCGTGGAAGTTGATAGCTTAGTAAAATTAAGGAACTATGCAAACATTTGGAGTGACCGGATGGGTAAAATGGGAAGGGTTTTTTTTTTTTTTTTTCTTTTTTCGTTTGGCTGATGCTCTATAAACTTGCTTTTTGGATCACTTTGCTCAACTAATGCTAATGCTAACAGTAGGAATTCCAAGAAATATTTTATCCCACTAGCTATTTATGATTCTCTCTATTCATTATTTTTTGGTTATTAAATTATAGGAATAACATAATTATAATTAATTACAGAAGTCAATCTCGATATACGTTCATTTGATGGCATCAGAAAGTGTATTAAATTTATGGAATGATCGTTATAGGAAGAATGACACACCATGGTGTTTGAAATCCAGACATGAGTAAGTAGATTTCTTTTTCGCAAGTAAAATAATAATATATAATCATTACTTTCAACGAAAACTCTATGAGCCAGCAATGAGAAGCGAGGTGATGCAGGTTTAAAAGTACTTCATACCTCATTTAATCAGTAAAAATTACACGTCGTTTTTCATATACACACATCTAGTTATAGTTTGTCTTTGCCATGAAAGCGAAAAGAACTGATGGAAATTCTAAAATAATTGTATGATTATATTATTTGTGAATGTTTCCTATTAATTGCGAGTGTTTATGGTGAATTATTTTCTTGAATGATAAACTCGAGTTTCACGAAAAGAAAACGGTGAAATTCTTCCCCGAGATCGATTAACTTAGCCAGCTTGTGAAAAAAGAAAACGCATAAAAATTCCCCTCGTTTTGACGAGATTCGAACATGGTATGGAAGGACAGAGATCGTAAGCACTGAGGTACTAGCTGTATAATAAGTGAAATATATTATTTCTAGGTGAACTCCTATGCAAGGAGCTTTGCATTAGCAACACGGAATGGACTGGTCTCTGACGCTGGTGAAGTCTCAAAGTCGGGACCCGCTGATATAAGAATTGTAGTTTGCACACATGGTAATCAGTTTTTTAATATCGGCGAGGAAGAATATGTCAGCGTCCAGATCTTTCCGATTTCGAACGTGGAATGATTGATGATTGTGGGGACAAGACTGTCAGGTGCCAGTATCTCGACAACAGCCAACATGGTTTTAGTGCTCCGTTTTGTGGTATCATGAATCTATCGTGACTGGATTGAATCAACAGCGGTCGAACAATCAGCCAAAGGCTATACATGAGACAGTGATACTTTGCAACAGTTTCATTTGAAACAGGCAACATTGAAAACAAACTAAGTGCCCCCCCCCCCAGTTGATTAATTAATATTCGAAGAAAAACGTGGTTTTGAAGAAAACCTGTCTCTTCTGTTTTATTATTCAGTTTATTGCATATGCTTCACCCCTGAACAGTCTTCAGCTAGGAAGGTGCCTTATAACTTAGACGGCAAACATAGAAGTCATACATAAATTACGCATAGAATAATACTACAAATAACATCCAATACGAACAAATAAAGCACATATACATATATACACTGACACAAACAAAAGGTAGACATATAAACACATACGCATCTTAATATATATATATATACATACAAACAAATAATTTAAAACAAATTAATCCTTCAGCAAAGTAGAGTTCATGGGAGATTCCATCCTGAAGGAGATAATCAGGAAACTTCTACAGTTGTATGTGGTGGTATGTGATGTCCTGTATCTTCTCAGATCTGTACGTTTTCTCATCACAGAACTTGTGGGGATCAATCTTCAGGGTGTTGTACGTTTGGAGGATGTTAGACGGAAAACATCTTCAAAGCATAGTTAAATTCTGTAATAAGCTTCTTAGGGGAATCCATGAGCTATTGCAAAGGACGCGGGAAACCCTAGGGCCTACTACAAGATTATGGACATTTGAGGGTATCAAGGCGATCTGTGAGGAGTTGACAGAGATTGCGCAGATTTCCTGCAATGAGCAACTGATTCCAAGAAGTGCAACCAAGGTTAGCGTACATGATTGATCTCGAGATGGTGTAAGGGTGGCCATTCACGGTTCACCCACCTTAAAATCCAGTACTCGATACCCATGAATTTTTTTATGTTAGTGAGGGAAGCACTTGTTAAACTTAACAAGTGCAATCCTTCTCTTTGCTGTAACACCTACTGAATCCTCAACTTCTAGCAGATTATCAAGTGTAATGATCATCAAAAGAGACTGATGCTGGAATGGCATGTTTTCGTGGAACAACTTTGGTCCTTCAATCTAGTGGAAGGCTCTGTGAACACAGAGCATGTCTGAACATGGTCGCAGATCAAAAGATCCGATAATTTTGCATGTTTGTGCTTAGGGATATGGATATTTTCAATATGATAATTCAACCATCCATCAAGCCATGTGTATAAAAGGATAGTTGACTCCATGCCACGACCTGTGATCAATGATTTGGGCTAATAGCGATCCAACACGCACATAATCCTAATAGAGTGACCTAGCAGTACAGTCTTATTATTATTGTTGTTTATTGTTTAGAAACGTTATACGTGCTGTATATAACTATATATAGAAAGTGATAAATTTCAAATGTTACTTATTTGTTTAATAAAAATCTGTTAATATTAATTTTATATTGATATTAGCATACTCGAAAAATACAAGAATCAGCTAATAAATGAACGCCAAAATATACAGATATTTGTTCCCCTCTGTGGAAAGAGTGTGGATATGAAATGGTAAGTTTGTTTCCTTTTCTATATGAACTAAGAAATAAGTGATAAGAACTTGTATTTTTGTTTCTTTCTTTTTATTCTTCTTAATCTACAGCAGTTTCTCGATCAGGACATGTAGGAGTATGAGGTAGACACGAATAAGTTTCAGGATTACTTTAAAATATTTTTAAAAATATATTTTATTATGTTAATGAATTGATAGACACCACATTATTATATCACGTGATATATTAAGAAATTTATTATCGAAATGATACGATTCTAAAGGAATTTAACACATCAATGTCAAACACTTGAACAATTTATGGCTACGTTTCGGAAAAGATGAGAAATAGTGAATTCCCGAAACCTAGCCATAAATAGTTTTAAATGTTTGGTATTAAAGTGGTTCAGTTCTTTTAAAATTGAATCATTTGGAGGTCAGATGAACTAATGAGATTCGTGGCAGAGAAGAAAAATGCGTGGAATGCATATAAATTAGCAGGTGACACAGAAGCCTATGGCAGATATAAGCTAGTCTGTAATCAAGTCACAAAGAGAAATCTTTGGCAAAGGATGCAAAGAAAAACAGCAAAGACTTCTTTACTTATATAAACTCTAGAAGGAAGGGGATGAATCAGATTGGTCCACTTGATATCGATGGTTCGACTGCTGATGATACGGCTCAGATAGCTGACAAACTGAATTTTGCATCTACATTCACATATGAGGAATTCTGTAAGGAAGGGGAGGACAGAAGTTTACTAAACTCTAACAGAGAGCTAAATGATTTTGTAATAATGGAGAGCAAAGTGGATGAGAAATTTTTGCAGTTAAACATAAAAAAGGCACGTGGGATAGATGGAATCTATCCAGTTACATTGAAGGAGGCAGCGAAGGAAGTAAGCAAACCCTTAGCCATAATTATGAGAGCATCCTTAGATTCAGGGGAGGGCCCCATGGACTGGAGATGTGCAAATGTATCCCCAGTTCACAAAGGGGGTTCAAAGGGTGATGCAAATAATTATAGACCTGTTAGTTTAACTTCTGTTCTGGGGAAAGTAATGGAGTCACTGGTTAAAGAAGTGATGCAGGATCACCTAGAGAAGACTGCAGTAATTGTTCAGACACAGCATGGGTCTGTTAAGGGAAGTCTTGTCTGACCAATTTGATTAGATACTACGATGTGGTCACAAAGGAACTGGATGCAAAAAATAATTTTGATATCATATACTTGGATTTCAGGAAAGCTTTTGATACTGTTGCACATGGAAGACTACTGTACAAATTGGAGCGGTATGGCATTAAGGGCAAGTTGTTGCAATGGATAAAGGGATGGTTGAGCGGGAAACGGCAGAGAGTGGTAATAAATGGACAATGCTTCACGTGGACTAATGTTATTAGTGGAGTCCCCCAGGGTTCGGTGCTGGGGCCACTGTTGTTTTCAATATTTATCAATGATATTGATGAAGGTATATCAGGCTTAATGTCGGAGTTTACAGATGATACAACGGTTGGGAGGGTTGTTAATAATGGTAAAGACAGTATGCTACAGCAACAGGATCTCGATAAGTTGGGCAAATGGGCTGAGAAGTGGCAACTGAAGTTTAATATTAACGAATGCAAAGTACTGCATATGGGTAGCAGTAGCCCAAGAGAAACGTTCCAACTCTGTGGTAGTACACTCAGGGAGGGAGGTAGAGAATGAAAAAGACCTGGGGGTAATTGTGCAGTCGGATATGAAGTTCTCTGAGCAGTGCAGGTGGGCTGCAAGAACAGATCATGGAGTTTTGTCAATGATATGCATATATAGGAATTTTGCTAGCAGAGACAAGGCGGTGATTATACCTTTGTATAAGGCAAGGTCAGGCCACCCCTTGAGTACTGCGTACAGGTCTGGAGGCCTCATTTTAGGAAGAATGTAGAATTGCTAGAACGAGTACAGAGAAGGGCAACAAGATTGGTGAGATGAAAAAAGGGGTGCGCTTATGAAGAAAAACTTAAGTTCTGCAAGTTGCAGCACCTGGAGACTAGGTACCTGCGAGGTGATCTGGTTGAGGTGTATAAGGCCTTGAATGGTTTGAGCAGGCTCAATGCTGATGGGGAGTATCCCATTGAGCTTGCTGAGATTAAGTACCTGAGGGGGCCTAGATTGAAATTGAGGGAAGACAGTTGTAGAATAGATGTGCGGAAGTTTACCTTTAGCCAGCGGGTAGTTGATTGCTGGAACAGACTCCATCTTTTGTTACCTCTAAAAAACAAGAAAATGCAAGTTATCTATCCGCGGAGGCAAACAAGACAATCAGGAAACTAGAAGAATATCTACACTATTGGTCTGAAACTTAATGAAAAGAAAACTGCCCAAGTGACATGACTTTCACCAACAAAAAGAAGAAAAACGAAATTACGATATTTGCGAACGTATTGTTCGCAAAGATCAAAAAAGACCAGAGTTCAAAAAGTACCCACAAATGTCGACCTTGGCCTTAGGTGGAATGAAGGATTAAATTTCATACCTCACTTCGAATACATTAGAAAAAAGACATACGCAGCACTCTGGAGCACTAGCGAAGACTCACCTGTCTTCGAAGCCCTCATCTGATGATTCAATACATCCTTAAATGCATTACGTCAATTCCGTTGTACGCATCATCTATCTGGTCAACGGCCCCCGAGAACAACATCAAGGCCTTCTTAGGAGTAGAATACTGGCTCCTGAGATGGCTAAATAGGATCGCTAGGAAACCGTTTACCATTTCAAGAGCGGTTTTGTATGCCAATCTTGACATTACACCCTATCGTCATTACTAGAAGCATATTCACTCTGGCAAAGAGTTAATATGCTTCTACGATTGGTGTATATTTTCCGAAAAACGACAGGGGGCACGTTCCTTGGTGTACCTACCCTGAATCCGCCACTGGGATGAAACAAACCTTTCTTGGTCAAAAAATGTGTCCTATGACCAATACGTTTTATGAATACAAACCACCTCCTGCCATTCCCTGTACACTCCATTCAATGCCTCTTGTGATCTTCTGCCAAATGAATATCAGAAAAATGTTGAACAGTCTTGATAACAAGAAAGCGCCATGCCCTAATGGTATTTCTCCACTTGTTCTCAAAATCTATGCTCCAGAGTTTACTCCTGTTCTGTGTCGCCTTTTTACACTTTCTTATTCCACTAGTGTTTCACCTTTTGCTTGGAAATTTGCTCATATGCAGCCAGTTCTAAAAGACGTTTGCAAATCCCTCCCATCCAATTATCGTCCCATTGCACTTCCTTCTACACTTTCTAAAGTAATAGGGAAAGCCATTAACCGCCAACTCCTAATCTATCTAGAAACCTTTCATGTGATCAATGTTTGGTTTCCCTCAGTATCAATCCCCTGATGATATACTGGCTTATATTACTTATCTATGGACAAATTCAATGGAAAAGTTTGATGAAACTCAAGCAGTTGCTATTGACGTTTCAAAGGCTTTTCATAGTGTTTGGCATAAAGATCTTCTAAATAAGTCTCCACCGTGTGGATACTTATTTAGAAGATCTTTATGCCAAAACTGTTTTCTGTAATTGGGTATCCGATTTTCTCCTTGACCGCTCACTGCGTCAGCAAGTGATAGTAAACTGCTGTCTGTTTTCTGATTCTCTACTAATGCCAGTGTTCCCCAACATTCCATTCTTTCTCCCATTGTTTTCCTCTTTTGTATTAATGACATTCTTCCATTGACTGGAAATCCCATCCATAGTTTTGCTGATGAAAGCACATTGCATTCAACCTTACAGTTTGAGAAATCTTGCCCTGCACAAACAGCTTCAACTTCTCAAACATCCACTACCATTCTACTAATTTTTTAATGCTCAGCATTTATCCATCTCCTCCCCAGTTTTTCTTGTCCTTTTCCCTCCTCCAAAATGCCTATATTTTTCTACTATATATGACCTAGTATAATATTTTTAATCGACAGTTTTTGATATACATAAGATACTTATAATGTACTCATGTATATTATATTACATGAAAAGTGTTATTATTAAAAAGTGACAGTACCGTTTCTCGGTAGTATAGTGGTGAGTATCCCCGCCTGTCACGCGGGAGACCGGGGTTCGATTCCCCGCCGGGGAGAGGAAGTACTTTCCTTTTTACCTCTCTCTTATTCATTAAATAGAGTATCGTGGAACTTGATTTACTTCTCTTTTTATTCATTTATTTATTTTTGCATAAATGGTTGCCTTGCCCATTCTTTCAATTTAATGCAACTAATTGATCTATACTCGATAAATGAAATTGAATGATCCGAAAAAACCTGCATTGGAGTGCGTGGAGGAAACCCTCCCTGAATAACTACTGTACAGAAAAAAATTTAAAATGTCTTAATATAGTGAAAGCAAAATTATAACCTGAGCGTAGCAGATTAGTCGGCACGATCCATCAGCTTCTGCCACTCGTGTAGAGGGGCCTGGGTTCGAATCCTGTGGTTGTTGTTGGGGATATTCGTATTCTTATAAGTCTCTTTAATTTTGCTGGAACACACCTGTGACATCTGGGAAGTCACCATGAAGGAGTGTACCTGATCAGCCACAATGGATAGCTAATTTTTAGCATTCAGAGTGCAGTCTATGGGTATCAGGGCTCAAAAGAGATTCTCAGAAAAACATCCGCCATACCGAAACACTGCCCCCTGCCTGTTTATGTTGGATAAGTGCTCGCAGTTTTTTTGTCTAACCTCCATCTATGTCCACATTGCATAACAGGAAACATGATTCATCGGAAAATTCCTTTTTTTTCCCAGTCGTCAGCGATGGGTGGCCATAAGCGTGGGTATCTTAACTGGGTTTCCACTGCGGGGGCCCATACGGAGATGGATTCGTTGGATCGTGGTCTTGAAAACATCCCTGGTTAAAGTCCATGTTAGTCGTTCTACCATTTTCTGGCTATTGGCTCTCACAAGACGGGACAGCTTATGTTCACAGAAAATTTATTTATTTATTTTAATCTAGTTCTTTGCCTTCCAACCTTTTTTCTAGACGCGAAATCCTTTTACGACATCCAAACGGTAAGCCCGAGAGTGTAATTTAAAATAAAATTGTAATTAAATGTAAATATAATTTAAAATATCTTATGCCGACCGGGCTAGCCGAGTGGATAAAGTACCTGCACAGCAACCCAAAGGTCGCGGGTTCGATTCCCGCCTCGGGCTTGGATCAGAGTACTGCAAAAACCTTGGGAGGTGCAATATGGCCAAAGAAGACGATGCGCCAACAATTACCAAATCAAAAAAAAAAATTAAAATATCTTATGGCACTCGCATTTGAATGCACTTTTGTTCCAGTCTAAGTCAATGCTAAATAAGATTAACGATTGTATTCATATTGTCGAAATGATTAATTGCAGATTCATTTGTCAAAGTGATCGTGCCAGAGGATATACAGAATTTTTTTTTAATCTTAGGCTAAGCCCTAATATTCAAAAACAGCATTAATTTAGAAATTTAAAACAGTAGCACACATGTGTTACTGTTACTGTTTATTTAAATTAAATTTAAAAATATGTTAATATATCTTAAAAATTCCTCATCTCTGAAATTTTTTATAAATTATCTATATAACGAAGGTCATAAAATCTCTGTCATTAAAAATCTCACGGAATCCAGTTTGAGATCTACGTTTTACTTCATAGTGATGTGTGTGTATTGCCTTCGTATTCAATAAATTTTGAATTGCTTAATATTATTATTAAATTGCTTTACATGTTCTGACATAAAAATCCGAAGGAAACTCATCTGCCTAAAATGAATAACATGTGTGAGGCTGAAATCAGAACTAATAACAACTCTAGTTGTACAGAACTTTAAGAATAGCCCAGCCCCACACGCTATTCGAACTCTCTAAACCATTTTTTTACCTGCCCGTTTTGAAGTCTATACGGCCCGACCCGAACCGCATTTGTTTTTCAAATTCATTACCCATACCCCACCCACACGAACTGATTTTTATCCCAGTCTGACTGAAATTTTTTATATGAATAAAATAGCTAACATTAGTTTCTGAAGCTTTATATTAGTAAAAAAATTAACTTTCAGATTCAAAATTCGATTTTAATAATTATTAAGGGGAATGTCCCCTGCTCGCCCACCCCCGCTTTTCTACGTAAAATGTAGAGGCATACGGAGTAAGTAAAATCTTTTCTACATTTATGTAAGACACACCTGTCGAAACGCACTGGTCGATATCTAATCTGGAAATTACCTATGTAAATTATTTGCCTGTGCATTTGTAGTGCACGGCATTCTCAAGGTCGAATAATTCTCACGGTAAAACTCTAGAACGGTGTACAGCCTCCAACATGGCAGCAAGCAAAACAGTGATTAACAAGTTGTGACGCCCATATTTAGACAGACGGACAGGGACGAAGCAGTGATTGGCAAATGCCACTGCTTTCCCCACCCACTGTCCTCCTATGATATGCCTAGGGTGTTTTCCATTTTAAAACAACGGGCTGGAGGGAAAAACGCCCTACCTAAGCTAAGGCTCCTCCTCGACTACATAAAACAATCAGAAAAGGAAGGTGCCTTCACCTGTCAATTATCGTCATCTTCCTCGCTTTCGTTGAAGTACCTGCCGGTGTATACTATACTGGACTTCAGCCAATATCACAGTGTAATTATTTACCTGCTTTTACATAGGTCACTCAGGAAAAGGCTTTTTGCTTCGGGTTCCATAATACATGAGGAATATTGTTGCACCCGAAAGAGCAGAACTAAAATATTTAACTGAAATATTTACAAACTACACAAATATTTAAAATATTTACAAAATACTAAACTATTTACAAATATAAAATATTCATTAATATACAAAAAAAGTTACAATGGAACATCAAACGTTAGACAGTGAATCACGTGCACGAGATTGGAGAACGTTATGGAGGCCGTTGCCAATAATTAATTGCATTTGTAGTGACGTAATTGCTTCTTCTCCCATTGGCTCGAATAAACATCACTAGGAGGAAAACTTTTTTAATGTATAGATAGATATAACAATAATAATTATCCAAAATAATTATCTATATTAATTATAAAAAAAAGAAGATGTAATAAATTTACCATATTTAATTTTCTGTTTGTACTCCGGGACGACCAAACGGTCAGAGGCATTCACGAGATAGACAGAATACAAGAAACAGCACCATATTTAGAAGCACAGGCTTGTACCCCGGTTATTCAAGGCACGTGTACTTATGCACCCGCTCGCCTGAGCACTCTGTTACGGCGGCCATAAATATACTGTAATTCCAATTGGTAGCTAGTAACAGGAATCTGTTACATTAGTGAGCAAAAACATTAAGAAAAATAAAAACAAAGTTAAACGAAATTTTATTATGCTATGTTTAATAAAAAAAAATAATGAAAATATACCTCCCCGGCGGGGAATCGAAACCCGGTCTCCCGCGTGACAGGCGGGGATACTCACCACTATACTACCGAGGATTGGTGAACGATGTGCTAATAATAACCCTTTTCACGTCAGTATAATAAATGCTTTTACACGGTACTATGGAAGAGTCTTTGTGCTATCGGGTGATCAACCAGTCACATGATTTGTTTTATGCAGATGTCCCAACTAGTGGAGCACTCAGAATTTTGCGGTAGCGGGAAATGAGCAGAATATATATATTTATTATTATTATTATTATTTTCATTAGCCATATGGTGCAAGGAAGCCTGAGGCTTTTGCTGCACCAGGCTCCATTTGTATTTATCCACTTGTTCTTAAAACATATGCTCCAGAGTTTACTACTGTTCTGTGTTGCATTTTTACACTTTCTTATTCCACTTGTGTTTCTCCTTCTGCTTGAAAATTTGCTCATATGTAGGCAGTTCCTAAAAAAAGGT
Organism: Mastigoproctus giganteus; assembly: GCF_048544385.1. Classification (NCBI taxonomy): domain Eukaryota; kingdom Metazoa; phylum Arthropoda; class Arachnida; order Uropygi; family Thelyphonidae; genus Mastigoproctus; species Mastigoproctus giganteus. Next base: position 93,772,476 of record NC_143588.1, on the reverse strand, counting down.
TAGCAAGTCCCTCCCATCGAATTATTGCCCATTGCGGTTACTTCTACACTTTCTAAAGTAATGGAGAAATCCATTAACCGCCAACTCTTAACTGTCTAGATATCTTTCATGTGATCAATGATCTGGATTCCAGATTCAAGGAACTGGTTTCAGTCAGTGTCAATCCACTGATGATATACTGGCTTATGTTATTCATCTATGAACAAATTCAATGGAAACGTTTGATGAAACTCAAGCAGTTGCTATTGACGTTTCAAAGGCTTTTCATAGTGTTTGGCATAAAGATCTTCTAAATAAGTCTCCACTGTATGGATTGCTGACTGTTTTCTGTAATTGGGTATCCGATTTTCTCCTTGACCACTCACTGCGTCAGCAAGTGATAGTAAACTGCTCTCTGTTTTCTGATTCTCTACTAATGCCAGTGTTCCCCAACATTCCATTCTTTCTCCCATTGTTTTCCTATTTTGTATTAATGGCATTCTTCCATTGACTGGAAATCCTATATATAGTTTTGTTGATGATAGCACATTGCATTCAACCTTACAGTTTGAGAAACCTTGCCCTGCACAAACAGCTTCACCGTCTCAAACATCCACTACCATTCTACCAATTTTTTAATGCTCAGCATTTATCCATCCCCTCCCCACTTTTTCTTGCCCTTTTCTCTCCTCCAAAATGCCTATATTTTTATACTATATATGACCTAGTGTAATATTTTTAATCGACAGTTTTTGATATACATAAGATACTTATAATATACTCATGTATATTATATTACATGAAAAGTGTTATTATTAAAAAGGGACACTACCGTTCCTCGGTAGTATAGTGGTGAGTATCCCCGCCTGTCACGCGGGAGACCGGGGTTCGATTCCTCGCCGGGGAGAGGAAGTACTTTCCTTTTTACCTCTCTCTTATTCATTAAATAGAGTATCGTAGAACTTGATTTACTTCTCTTTTTATTCATTTATTTATTTTTGCATAAATGGTTGCCTTGCCCATTCTTTCAATTTAATGCAACTAATTGATCTATACTCGATAAATGAAATTGAATGATCCGAAAAAACCTGCATTGGAGTGCGTGGAGGAAACCCTCCCTGAATAACTACTGTACACAAAAAAAATTTAAAATGTCTTAATATAGTGAAAGCAAAATTATAACCTGAGCGTAGCAGCTTAGTCGGCACGATCCATCAGCTTCTGCCACTCGTGTAGAGGGGTCTGGGTCCGAATCCTGTGTGTAGTTGGGGATATTCGTATTCTTAAAAGTCTCTTTAATTTTGCTGGAACACACCTGTGACATCTGGGAAGTCACCATGAAGGAGTGTACCTGATCAGCCACAATGGATAGCTAATTTTTAGCATTCAGAGTGCAGTCTATGGGTATCAGGGCTCAAAAGAGATTCTCAGAAAAACATCCGCCATACCGAAACACTGCCGCCTGCCTGTTTGTTGGATAAGTGCATCGCAGTGATTTCTCATCTCAGTTTTTTGTCTAACCTCCATCTATGTCCACATTGCATAACAGGAAACATGATTCATCGGAAAATTCCTTTTTTTCCCAGTCGTCAGCGATGGGTGACCATAAGCATGGGTATATTAACTGGGCTTCCACTGCGGGGGCCCATACGGAGGTTCGTTGGAACGTGGTCTTGAAAACATCCCTGGTTAAAGTCCATGTTAGTCGTTCTACCATTTTATGGCTATTGGCTCTCACAAGACGGGACAGCTTATGTTCACAGAAAATTTATTTATTTATTTTAATCTAGTTCTCTGCCTTCCAACCTTTTTTCTAGACGCGAAATCCTTTTACGACATCCAAACGGTAGGACCGAGAGTGTAATTTAAAATAAAATTGTAATTAAATGTAAATATAATTTAAAATATCTTATAGCACTCGCATATGAATGCACTTTTGTTCCAGTCTACGTCAATGCTAAATAAGATTAACGATTGTATTCATATTGTCGAAATGATTAATTGCAGATCCATTTGTCAAAGTGATCGTGCCAGAGGATATACAGAATTTTTTTTTAATCTTAGGCTAAGCCCTAATATTCAAAAACAGCATTAATTTAGAAATTAAAAACAGTAACACACATGTGTTACTGTTACTGTTTATTTAAATTAAATTTAAAAAAATGTTAATATATCTTAAAAATTCCTCATCTCTGAAATTTTTTATAAATTATCTATATAACGAAGGTCATAAAATCTCTGTCATTAAAAATCTCACAGAACCCAGTTTGAGATCTACGTTTTACTTCATAGTGATGTATTCAATAAATTTTGAATTGCTTAATATTATTATTAAATTGCTTTGCATGTTCTGACGTAAAAATCCGAAGGAAACTCATCTGTCTAAAATGAATAACATGTGTGAGGCCTGAAATGAGTTTCCCATAAATCAGAACTAATAACAACTCTAGTTGAACAGAACTTTAAGAATAGCCCAGCCCCACACGCTATTCGAATTCTCTAAACCATTTTTTTTTACCTGCCCGTTTTGAAGTCTAGACAGCCCGACCCGAACTGAATTTGTTTTTCAAATTCATTACCCATACCCCACCCACACGAACTGATTTTTATCCCACAGTGACTGAAATTTTTTATATGAATGAAATAGCTAACATTAGTTTCTGAAGTTTTATATTAGTAAAAAAATTAACTTTCAGATTCAAAATTCGATTTTAATAATTATTAAGGGGAACGTCCCCTGCTCGCCCACCCCCGCTTTTCTACGTAAAATGTAGAGGCATACGGAGTAAGTAAAATCTTTTCTACATAAAAGACACACCTGTCGAAACGCACTGGTAGATATCTAATCTGGAAATAACCTATGTAAATTATTTGCCTGTGCATTTGTAGTGCACGGCATTCTCAAGGTCGAATAATTATGGGTAAAATTCTAGAACGGTGTACAGCCTCCAACATGGCAGCAAGCAAAACAGTGCGGACAGGGACGAAGCAGTGATTGGCAAATGCCACTCCTTTCCCCATCCACTGTCCTCCTATGATATGCCTAGGGTGTTTTCCATTTTAAAACAACGGGGTGAAGGGAAAAACGCCCTACCTAAGCTAAGCCTCTCCTCCTCGACTACATAAAACAATCAGAAAAGGAAGGTGCCTTCACCTGTCAATTATCGTCATCTTCCTCGCTTTCGTCGAAGTACCTGCCGGTGTATACTATATTGGACTTCAGCCAATATCACAGTGTAATTATTTACCTGCGTTTACATAGGTCACTTAGGAAAAGGCCTTTTGCTTCGGGTTCCATAATACATGAGGAATATTGTTGCACCCGAAAGAGCAGAACTAAAATATTTAACTGAAATATTTACAAACTACACAAATATTTAAAATATTTACAAAATACTAAACTATTTACAAATATAAAATATTCATTAATATTACAAAAAAAGTTACAATGGAACATGAAACGTTAGAAAGTGAATCACGTGCACGAGATTGGAGAACGTTATGGAGGCAGTTGTCAATAATTAATTGCATTTGTAGTGACGTAATTGCTTCACCTTCTTCTCCCATTGGCTCGAATAAACATCACTAGGAGGAAAACCTTTTTAATGTATAGATAGATATAACAATAATAATTATCTATATTAATTATAAAAAAAAGAAAATGTAATAAATTTAATTCTCTGTTTATATTCCGGGACGACCAAACGGTCAGAGGCGTTCACGAGATAGACAGAAGACAAGAAACAGCACCATATTTAGCAGCACGGGCTTGAATCCCGGTTAACCAAGGCACGTGTACTTATGCACCTGCGTGCCTGACCACTTGGTTACGGCGGCCATAAACATGGTGTAATTCCAATTGGTAGCTAGTAACAGGAAACGAATTTCCTGTTACCAGCCACCTCTTCACGCGCTTTTCAATTGCAAATTGTTGTGCAGAAATGAAATTGAGTGAAATTGCTTCTTAAATTGGTTTGACACTGCTAATCTGGCTGCACTAAAGTTTCTTTCAGAGCTTGCACTGCTGGCAGGTCATTTCCACGAAAGAGTACAAATTTCGGTGGATTTTGGAGATGTTGGCGAAGTACGCCTTATTGGTCAATTAAAAGTGTCAACCGACACTTTTAATTCGTACCCGACGGGAGCCCAAACATCATTCGTGTTACCCAGCCCGAGAGTTCGGTCGGGTCGGGCCTAAACCCGAGGGTCAAGCCCGAGCTCGTGGCACCTCTACAGTGTCCAAAATGGACTGGCATCTACCGGAAAAAGCTGTTTGGTTCTTCACGACCATTGCTAATGATCAAATATTCGCTCGATCTTGATTACATACTCAATTATTATTATCATATATTATTACAGTATTATTAAATGATTACATACAGTACTTGATTATTAAAAATAAGAGTGTACAACGAAAGTTTTTATTTCGTAATGTATAGTTATTCGGGGAGGGTTCCTTCCTTCCAAACATTCTATTACGTTTATCGCGTAACAGACGAATCCGTTACATTAGTGAGCAAGACAAAACATTAAGAAAAAAACAAAGTTAAACGAAATTTCATTATACTGTACTATGATTAATAAAAAAAAAAAATAAAAAAATATCTCCCCGGCGGGGAATCGAACCCCGGTCTCCCGCGTGACAGGCGGGGATACTCACCACTATACTACCGAGGATTGGTGAACGATGTATTAATAATAACCCTTTTCACGTTAGTATAATAAATGCTTTTACACGGTACTATGGAGGAGTCTTTGTGCTATCGGGTGATCAACCAGTCACATGATTTGTTTTATGCAGATGTCCCAACTAGTGGAGCACTCAGAATTTTGCGGGAGAGGGAAATGGGCAGAATATATATATTTATTATTATTATTATTATTTTCATTAGCCATATGGTGCAAGGAAGCCTGAGGCTTTTGCTGCACCAGGCTCCATTTGTATTTATCCACTTGTTCTTAAAACCTATGCTCCAGAGATTACTACTGTTCTGTGTCGCATTTTTACACTTTCTTATTCCACTTGTGTTTCTCCTTCTGCTTGAAAATTTGCTCATATGTAGGCAGTTCCTAAAAAAAGGTTATCAAGTCCCTCCCATCGAATTATTGCCCATTGCGGTTACTTCTACACTTTCTAAAGTAATGGAGAAATCCATTAACCGCCAACTCTTAAACTGTCTAGAAATCTTTCATGTGATCAATGATCTGGATTCCAGATTCAAGGAACTGGTTTCAGCCAGTGTCAATCCATTGATGATATACTGGCTTATGTTATTCATCTATGAACAAATTCAATGGAAACGTTTGATGAAACTCAAGCAGTTGCTATTGACGTTTCAAAGGCTTTTCATAGTGTTTGGCATAAAGATCTTCTAAATAAGTCTCCACTGTATGGATTGCTGACTGTTTTCTGTAATTGGGTATCCGATTTTCTCCTTGACCACTCACTGCGTCAGCAAGTGATAGTAAACTGCTCTCTGTTTTCTGATTCTCTACTAATGCCAGTGTTCCCCAACATTCCATTCTTTCTCCCATTGTTTTCCTATTTTGTATTAATGGCATTCTTCCATTGACTGGAAATCCTATCCATAGTTTTGTTGATGATAGCACATTGCATTCAACCTTACAGTTTGAGAAACCTTGCCCTGCACAAACAGCTTCACCGTCTCAAACATCCACTACCATTCTACCAATTTTTTAATGCTCAGCATTTATCCATCCCCTCCCCACTTTTTCTTGCCCTTTTCCCTCCTCCAAAATGCCTATATTTTTATACTATATATGACCTAGTGTAATATTTTTAATCGACAGTTTTTGATATACATAAGATTCTTATAATATATTCATGTATATTATATTACATGAAAAGTGTTATTATTTAAAATGGACACTACCGTTCCTCGGTAGTATAGTGGTGAGTATCCCCGCCTGTCACGCGGGAGACCGGGGTTCGATTCCTCGCCGGGGAGAGGAAGTACTTTCCTTTTTACCTCTCTCTTATTCATTAAATAGAGTATCGTAGAACTTGATTTACTTCTCTTTTTATTCATTTATTTATTTTTGCATAAATGGTTGCCTTGCCCATTCTTTCAATTTAATGCAACTAATTGATCTATACTCGATAAATGAAATTGAATGATCCGAAAAAACCTGCATTGGAGTGCGTGGAGGAAACCCTCCCTGAATAACTACTGTACACAAAAAAAAATTTAAAATGTCTTAATATAGTGAAAGCAAAATTATAACCTGAGCGTAGCAGCTTAGTGGGCACGATCCATCACCGCCTGCCACTCGTGTAGAGGGGTCTGGGTCCGAATCCTGTGTGTAGTTGGGGATATTCGTATTCTTAAAAGTCTCTTTAATTTTGCTGGAACACACCTGTGACATCTGGGAAGTCACCATGAAGGAGTGTACCTGATCAGCCACAATGGATAGCTAATTTTTAGCATTCAGAGTGCAGTCTATGGGTATCAGGGCTCAAAAGAGATTCTCAGAAAAACATCCGCCATACCGAAACACTGCCTCCTGCCTGTTTGTTGGATAAGTGCATCGCAGTGATTTCTCATCTCAGTTTTTTGTCTAACCTCCATCTATGTCCACATTGCATAACAGGAAACGTGATTCATCTGAAAATTCCTTTTTTTCCCAGTTGTCAGCGATGGGTGACCATAAGCATGGGTATATTAACTGGGCTTCCACTGCGGGGGCCCATACGGAGGTGGATTCGTTGGATCGTGGTCTTGAAAACATCCCTGGTTAAAGTCCATGTTAGTCGTTCCACCATTTTCTGGCTATTGGCTCTCACAAGACGGGACAGCTTATGTTCACAGAAAATTTATTTATTTATTTTAATCTAGTTCTCTGCCTTCCAACCTTTTTTCTAGACGCGAAATCCTTTTACGACATCCAAACGGTAGGCCCGAGAGTGTAATTTAAAATAAAATTGTAATTAAATGTAAATATAATTTAAAATATCTTATAGCACTCGCATTTGAATGCACTTTTGTTCCAGTCTACGTCAATGCTAAATAAGATTAACGATTGTATTCATATTGTCGAAATGATTAATTGCAGATCCATTTGTCAAAGTGATCGTGCCAGAGGATATACAGAATTTTTTTTTAATCTTAGGCTAAGCCCTAATATTCAAAAACAGCATTAATTTAGAAATTAAAAACAGTAACACACATGTATTACTGTTACTGTTTATTTAAATTAAATTAAAAAAATGTTAATATATCTTAAAAATTCCTCATCTCTGAAATTTTTTATAAATTATCTATATAACGAAGGTCATAAAATCTCTGTCATTAAAAATCTCACAGAACCCAGTTTGAGATCTACGTTTTACTTCATAGTGATGTATTCAATAAATTTTGAATTGCTTAATATTATTATTAAATTGCTTTGAATGTTCTGACGTAAAAATCCGAAGGAAACTCATCTGTCTAAAATGAATAACATGTGTGAGGCCTGAAATGAGTTTCCCTAAATCAGAACTAATAACAACTCTAGTTGAACAGAACTTTAAGAATAGCCCAGCCCCACACGCTATTCGAATTCTCTAAACCATTTTTTTTTTACCTGCCCGTTTTGAAGTCTAGACAGCCCGACCCGAACTGAATTTGTTTTTCAAATTCATTACCCATACCCCACCCACACGAACTGATTTTTATCCCACAGTGACTGAAATTTTTTATATGAATGAAATAGCTAACATTAGTTTCTTAAGTTTTATATTAGTAAAAAAATTAACTTTCAGATTCAAAATTCGATTTTAATAATTATTAAGGGGAACGTCCCCTGCTCGCCCACCCCCGCTTTTCTACGTAAAATGTAGAGGCATACGGAGTAAGTAAAATCTTTTCTACATAAAAGACACACCTGTCGAAACGCACTGGTAGATATCTAATCTGGAAATAACCTATGTAAATTATTTGCCTGTGCATTTGTAGTGCACGGAATTCTCAAGGTCGAATAATTATCACGGTAAAATTCTAGAACGGTGTACAGCCTCCAACATGGCAGCAAGCAAAAGAGTGATTGACAAGTTGTGACGCCCATATTTAGACAGACGGACAGGGACGAAGCAGTGATTGGCAAATGCCACAGCTTTCCCCACCCACTGTCCTCCTATGATATGCCTAGGGTGTTTTCCATTTTAAAACAACGGGATGGAGGGAAAAACGCGCTACCTAAGCTCAGGCTCCTCCTCGACTACATAAAACAATCAGAAAAGGAAGGTGCCTTCACCTGTCAATTATCGTCATCTTCCTCGCTTTCGTCGAAGTACCTGCCGGTGTATACTATATTGGACTTCAGCCAATATCACAGTGTAATTATTTACCTGCGTTTACATAGGTCACTTAGGAAAAGGCCTTTTGCTTCGGGTTCCATAATACATGAGGAATATTGTTGCACCCGAAAGAGCAGAACTAAAATATTTAACTGAAATATTTACAAACTACACAAATATTTAACTGAAATATTTACAAACTACACAAATATTTAACTAAAATATTTACAAACTACACAAATATTTAAAATATTTACAAAGCACAAAACTATTTACAAATATAAAATATTCATTAATATACAAAAAAAGTTACACTGGAACATCAAACGTTAGACAGTGAATCACGTGCACGAGATTGGAGAACGTTATGGAGGCCGTTGCCAATAATTAATTGCATTTGTAGTGACGTAATTGCTTCTTCTCCCATTAACTCGAATAAACATCACTAGGAGGAAAACTTTTTTAATGTATAGATATAACAATAATAATTATCCAAAATAATTATCTATATTAATTATAAAAAAAAAGAAAATGTAATAAATTTTCCATATTTAATTTTCTGTTTGTACTCCGGGACGACCAAACGGTCAGAGGCGTTCACGAGATAGACAGATGTAAGAAACAGCACCATATTTAGCAGCACGGGCTTGAACCCCCCGGTTACTCAACAGACACTTTTAATTCGTACCCGACGCGAGCCCAAACATCATTCGTGTTACCCAGCCCGAGGGTCCGGCCTAAACCCGGGCTCATGCGGACCTCTACAGTGCCCAAAATGGACTGGCGTCTATCGGGAAAAAGCTGTTTGGTTCTTCACGACCATTGCTAATGATCAAATACTCGCTCGATCTTGATTACATACTCAATTATTATTATCATATACAGTATTATTACAGTATTATTAAATGATTACATATAGTACTTGATTATTAAAAATAAGATAGTGTACAAGGAAAGTTTTATTTCGTAATGTATGAGTTATTCGGGGAGGGTTCCTTCCCTCCAAGCATTCTATTACGTTTATCGCGTAACAGACGAATCCGTTACATTAGTGAGCAAGGCAAAAACATTAAGAAAAAGAAAAACAAAGTTAAACGAAATTTCATGATACTACGTTTAATGAAAAAAAAATAATAAAAAATGCCTCCCCGGCGGGGAATCGAACCCCGGTCTCCCGCGTGACAGGCGGGGATACTCACCACTATACTACCGAGGATTGGTGAACGAAGTATTAATAATAACCCTTTTCACGTTAGTATGATAAATGCTTTTACACGGTACTATGGAAGAGTCTCTGTGTTATCGGGTGATCAACCAGTCACACGATTTGTTTTATGCAGATGTCCCAACTAGTGGAGCACTCAGAATTTTGCGGGAGAGGGAAATGAGTAGAATGTATATTATTATTATTATTATTAGCCATATCGTGCAAGGAAGCCTGAGGCTTATACTACACCGGCCAAAAAAAAAAAAAAAAAAAAAATTCCCTATTACCCTGAGAGAGAAATCATAATAAAATATCTCCCCGGCGGGGAATCGAACCCCGGTCTCCCGCGTGACAGGCGGGGATACTCACCACTATACTACCGAGGACGCGTGAACGAGGTACTAATATATTTATTATTATTATTTTCATTAGCCATAGGTTCAAGGAAGCCTGAGACTTTTGCTGCACCAGGCTCCATTTGTATTTATCCACTTGTTCTTAAAACCTATGCTCTAGAGCGGTGTTTCCCAACCTTTTTTTTTACCATGCCCCACCTAAGTCTTTTTAAAATTCCTGATGCCCCCTATGTAACATATACATATTTTTTATATTCAAAAATTGAATTATTCCCTAAATGAAGCCTAATTACAACTTGTTCAGAATACAAGACTCTTAGGTTTTAGGAAGAAATCATTAGGAAATTATTAAGAAAAAAACAGTAAGTAAATTTTCAAAACATATAATAGACAACTAAAATTCAAGTACAAAATAATTTATATGAAAGATTTTTCTATAATATTTTAATTTTTAGTAATTATTATTTAATTGTTTAATAATTTCAACATTCCATGTGAAGTCACTTCTAGATGAGCGCACAAAATTTAGTGAGACCCTTGTGCTTGATGCTTGCCGCAGAGAGAGATTTTATATTGGGCTTCAATTTAGTCAGCTTCAGTCTCAAGTCTCCCCGTTTTGTAATATCCAGTCGATTTCTTTTCTTTAGTAAGAAATCATTGATGGCACTAAATCCACATTCAGCTAAATATGAAGATGGAAACGGTAACAATAGCTCTCTTGCAAAGTTGGTTGAATTTGGGTATTTAATTTCTGTTTCATCACAAAGCCATGCCATCGCTCCTTTTATATTGAATAAAGTTTTAACTGACTCATCATTTTGCATTTCTGAGAGTTCTTCTTGGTACTGCATTGATACATCAGACAAATCCATCATCCAGGTTGGAAAATCAATTTGTTTTAAATCAGAAAACCTTTCTTTTAAATCAGTGGACAGAATTTTCAGATGATCGACAATAACAAGTACAGCGATATCAGTCACTTCACATTTTTGCAGCCAACGAAACTGTTCAAAATTTTTGTTACAATTCAATAAATGTAATGAAACCAAATATCTTCGCTTTTGCATCGACGAGAGTTTTATTTGTTCCTTGAAGTTGTTTATTTAATATATTTAGTTTTTCAAAGATATTGGCTAAATAACTCACAAATGCTTTACCATCGACCGTTAACAGATGCTTCATTTCAGGTTTGTCACTTAAAAAGTCACTAATAGTATCAAATAGTTCCATAAATCTTTTCAAGCAGTTCCCTTTCGAGAGCCACCTTACTTCAGTGTGAAGTAAAAGTCTCACATGGTCTGCATTTTGTTCTTCACTAAAAAGTTTGAAGAGACGCTCGCATTTGGCATTAGCTTTAATAGCATTGACACACTTTATAACTGATTTTAGTACTTCATTAAGAACAGGCGAAATATTTTTAGCTACCAAGTTTTCCCTATAAATAACACAATGCACAAGAAGCATTTCTGGATTCTCATCTTTCATCAATTTTAAGCAGCCATTTTCTTGCCCATCATATTAGGAGCACCATCTGCAGCACAAGATGTTATATTTTTCATTGGTATATTATTGTCATCTAAGTAATTTTTTAGCTTATTATATATATCTTTGTATGTAGTGGTGCTCTCTAATGATTTACAGAATAACATTTCTTCAGCAAAATTACCTTTATCAATATATCTTACATAAGTTATCAGTACAGCTTCACTGTCTCTCAAAGTTGATTCATCCATTTGCACTGAGAATTTTCTTGTTTTCAGCTTTCCATGTATTTCAATATATTCACTCATTTCATCTATTCTTCTGCTAACAGTATTGCTATTGAGTGGCATAGCTTTCACGTCTTTGTCATCTTTTTCCAGAACTGTTTTAAGAAATGCTGATATTGATGGTTTGATTAAATTCTCTCCTATAGTATGATTTTTCCCAGATTTAGCAATGAGTAAAGAGATTTCATAACTAGCCTCAAGAGTACGATTGACAGTTGCAGTATGAGCAATAAACAGAGACTTTAATATTGCTCTTTTTTCAAAATTCTTCTTTAAAGTTTGAAAGTAATTTAAATCTGAATTTACATGAGCATTATGTTTCGCCTTCAAATGCGCCTCAAGACAACCTCGCTTCATTGATTCGTTGGTCAAGCATTGTTGGCATAAAAGACAAAAAGGTGACCTTTGATCGTGGACAGCGGTTATGAAACCAAATTTTAAGTATTCCTCTGAATACTGACGAACTTTTTTTTTTACTCGCACTACTCATTTTACTGTGCAACTGAAAGAAATAAATATAAGATAAATCAAAAACTAAAAATAAACTATGCATTAAAGTTAATTTAATTTTATTTTAATATATCAAAATTAATTATTAGTATGCTTTTTGAATGAATAAATCACACAAATTACTGAATTCGGGCTATTAAATCTATGGTCTCTGTGAACAAGCAGATAAGTCTAATTTGTCAAAAATGAGATAAGTGCACTATAAAAAAGTATTTATTATTTACTATTATGTGACATGCATATATCTTCATTATTGTAGTTTTAGCGTCAGTAATAAATATTTGTATATTCGAATATGCGCATGTTTATATGAGAGTGTGAAGTTTATTTTTCCTCTCCTGCAAATTCGAGTTTTTGGACTTATTTGCTTATTTACTGAGACCACAGAAATATACATGTACGACAAATACATACCATTGTGTATCATGGTTCTTCATTAATAATAATTCTGTGCGCAGACAAAGTAATTTTTTATTTTAATCTGAGATCGCCAAACCTATCTAAATGTACAGTCACAACGCCCAAATGAGCATCTGTATGAAAGGAATTACCTATTTCATATAACATGCGGAGTTTGCGGTAGGCTACAGTAGACAACCACTTTGCTTGCGCATTGCGCATGCCATAAAAAAAAAAGTAAAAAAGTAAAGTGCAACCATTATCAACCCACTGCAGGATGGAAGCCTCCTGAACAATGTTGAGGGAAATGTACCATAATCAACTACACTGGTCCAGTGCGGGTTGGCAGATCGACCGTATTCAGTAGTCAGGGGCTTGAACCCCGGTCTACTCAAAGAGCGTGTGCTACTGCACTCCCGCTCCTGCCCACTCCTTCACTAGGCATAGTAAGCAATACTCTCTGAGCAAACTGTAGTTGATATTACTCCAAACTTTCAAGTTCGGCTCTATAGAAAGTACAACATTTAATGAATGCTTATTTCAAATTGAGATACCAACAATTCTTCTTTAGTACAAGTTAAATCATAGTAGGCGGTTGTTTTAAACTCTTAGACGAGCAATTTTTGAATTGCCCCCCTGAACAATCAAATTTCCCCCACGTGGGGCGTGGGACCCACGTTGGGAAACACCGCTCTAGAGCTTACTACTGTTCTGTGTCGCATTTTTACACTTTCTTATTCCACTTGTGTTTCTCCTTCTGCTTGAAAATTTGCTCATATGTAGGCAGTTCCTAAAAAAAGGTTAGCAAGTCCCTCCCATCGAATTATTGCCCATTGCGGTTACTTCTACACTTTCTAAAGTAATGGAGAAATCCATTAACCGCCAACTCTTAAACTGTCTAGAAATCTTTCATGTGATCAATGATCTGGATTCCAGATTCAAGGAACTGGTTTCTGTCAGTGTCAATCCATTGATGATATACTGGCTTATGTTATTCATCTATGAACAAATTCAATGTAAACGTTTGGTGAAATTCAAGCAGTTGTTCTTGACATTTCAAAGAGTGTTTGGCATAAAGGTCTTATAAATAAGCCTCCACCTTATGCAATGCCTACTGTTTTCTGTAATTGGATATCTGATTTCCTTTCTGACTGCTCACTGTGCGAGATGGCAGATGGCTGTCTTTTGACTTCTCCACTAATGCTGGTTTTCCCCAAGATTTCATTCTTTCTCCCGCTCTTTTCCTCTTTTATATTAATGACCTTCTTTCATTGAATGGAAATCCTATCCATAATTTTGCTGATGTTGGCACATTGCATTCATTCTTCCAGTTTGAGAAACCTTGCCTTGCACAAACAGTTTCGACTTCTCCAATATTCGCTACCAATTCCTTAAAAGCTGATCTCCAGTGAGCCAAAGATAACTAACAGTTAGTTAATTTCAAGTCTTCGAAACTCAGTACTGTCTTATATCTGGCATAAAGAATTCTGCTTCTATGCTTATCTTTGATGAGACCCAGATTTCTAGAGAAGATCACATAGCTCTGTTAGGTTTTCTCTTTTTCTGTCGGCATTACTTTTCTTCTAAACAGCTACTCACTCCGTTCAAATCTAAAATCTACTCTACAATGAAATATTGTTCCCACATCTGGGGAAGGGCCCCATAATTTCTCTTAGGTTTTTAGACTCCATTCGAAAGAGAGCAGTTAAATTAATTAATGAACCATCTCTTTCAAACACTCTCTCTCTCCGTTCACACATATTTCCTGAAAATTGCAATCTACAATCAAGAGAGAGAGAGAGAGAGAGAGAGAGAGAGAGAGAGAGAGAGAGAGAGAGAGAGAGAGAGATGGGTTCTAATCAGTGTAACACCCAGGTGTTTCCTTAAGGAGGCGCAAAGGTGACAAAAAAAAAAAAAAAAAAAAAAAAACGGTCCTGACGTAGCCGAGTGGTCAGGAACGCGAGTGCAGTAGCACACGCTCTTTAAGTGGACCGGGGTTCAAGCCTGTGAGTAATAAATACGATTAACATTTGTATTGATTGATTTACTGTAAACTCTATTGACTTGGTGGTCATGGGCGCATTATGGCCTTGCTGCCCTTGCGCCGTAAAGCCCATAAACAAACAAACTGGTGGTCGTGCCGGCGTATAAACAAGAAAATAGGCGTTTTTACTGTCTGTTGATTGGGGATTGAACCGACGCGCCCTTAAGGTTCTGCACAAATCAATCTTCCTTCCCTTCATAACGTATGGATCAGGAGACTGGTTTCGCAGGGCAACTCTTTACAACAACAAACGTAAACTGGGAACTATCCAGCGCACTGTCCTTCTTACTATTACAAGGGCATGCTGCACAGTTAGCAACCCAGCCCTTCAGGTTCTTGCGGGTGTCCTTCCGCTTGATCTGGAGGTTATTCGAAGGGGCCTCCACTACTGTCTATCCAGGGGTATACCAGCAACTATCCTTGGACACTCCATCAATAACCTGGATGAAATCAGGCAGGAAAAGAAACAAATTGCCATCCTACCACTTCAGACTTGGCAGGACAGATGGACTGCTACCGATAAGGGCCCAATCACCAAGAAATTTATACCTTATGTGAATGCCGTATTTCCCAAATCTCCAAATTGGTTTTCTCCTGGTTTTTATACCACCTACCTCATTACCGGACACGGATCAATAAACCATAAACTAACATTCATAGGAATCATTGACAACCCCTACTGTGCATGTGGTGAAATAGAAGACTGGAACCATCTAGTATATACCTGTCAACACTATGAGGACCGCCATAGCATCCTTTACTCGTATACAAGATAACCCTCAAGGAAATGAACATTTATTCATCACAGAAAAAAACTACTACTATGAGTTTACCAATTTTGCACAAGCCCTCTTCACAAGACGGAGCACCTTATTGCCAACACAAAATAGGAACAACTCAAATCTGATCCTTACCTAACTGGCCAACCGATCTTAACCTGGATAGGATTAACTGGCGTAAGGGTCACCTGATTTCTCAGTGGTAACTTACACGCAGCTCTCTTGCTGTGTCTTATTTATCGTCCTTCTCGGGTTCCACTTTCAACTGATGGCGCTTATTGCTCCATTGATAACCTGGAGGATGCCTTCGCCTACGTCCACCATATTTCTAGCTATACCCTCCTTTCTTGCATACACTCTGTACTTCCCCGACTCTACCTTTTCTTTTTTTTTTTTGTCTCCGTCCAGAAAGCTCTGGCGACCCTGGCGGAGACAAGCCAAGAGAATAATGGGCAGACTGGCTACCTCCTAGTGGTGTGTGCGGGCAACTTAGAGTCCCACCAGGGACCCTGCGGCCAAATGCCAGGACACACAACAGAACCTAACGCAATATGTCATATACAACACACAACACTTTTCTGGAATTTACAGTAGTACTGTATTCCTTCACAGCGAACATATGACGCAGATGTAAGAACCACAGGTGGCGCCTGACCCTAATACTATGCACACTATGTCTGTTTGTCAAGAAATTGTGCACCCTTCCATAGGATAGGCGCCATTTAAGACAAAATGTTGCAGGCACATACCCCCTACACTCCGCCCAGCTATGCTACTGGTTATAATACCTTTCGTATCCGGTTTCATTAAAAAAAAAAAAAAAAACTCACAATGATGCCAGTTATTTTACCTGCAATCTTAATTCTAAATGTTGCGTATAAAACCCGTTTAATTAAAGCTGAAGAATGAAAAGACAATGCATCATACAAGAATCGGAATTTGAAAATAAACACAGAAACGTTTTCCTAAAAGTAAAAAGGAAAAACACCTTTTTCTGCAAATAATTTTTCAATTAATTTATGTTTTATTCATTTATAGTAATTGCCAAAATACCGAAGTTAAGAAAAAGATTTTAAAAAAAATTGCAATTTTGAATATAATTTTTAAGTTGTAAAAATTATATCCTCTCCACTGAAGAAAGAGGCATAAAAAGCATAAAAATTCTTATTGAGGGATATTTTAGTGCCTTTTTCCCCTCTGCCGAATGCCTATCTTTTTCTATTATATATGACCTAATATAATAGGCTGAATCATCAGTTTTTGATATGCATAAAACCTTTATAGGTCATTACACTGTTCGGACCAAGGAACGTTTGTTTCTACCCCCCCCCCTTGTGAAAAAAAAATAAATAAAATAAAATAAAATAAAATAAAATGGGTAATTTTATATAGTTTAAAAAAATAATAATAATAATTGGTCCAACGTTAGTTGGGACATGCATAAAAACATGCATTCTTTCATATGTATTAAAGTACATACATATATATTATACATGCTGAAAAGTGTTATATATTAAAATATATACTAGCGTTCCTCGGTAGTATAGTGGTGAGTATCCCCGCCTGTCACGCGGGAGACCGGGGTTCGATTCCCCGCCGGGGAGAATTTTTTTTTTTTTTTCTTTCTCTCGCTCTATCTTATTTATTTCAATTATTTATTAAATAGAGTATCGTGGAATTTAATTTACTCTATTTTTTATTATTATGTTTTTTTTTTGCATAATGGTTTACTGTTCTCGCTCTTTCACTTTGATTGCTCACAAACTGATTGATCTGTACGCGATAAATGTAGTGGAATACTCCGAAAAACTTGCTTTTGGAGTGAGTGGAGGGAACCTACCCCAAATAACTATATAAACATAATATATATATATATTTTAAATGTCTTAAAATACTGAAAGAAAAATTATAATACTGTATATAGATGGCCTTTAAAAGTAAAATTTACTTTTTTTTGATGAAATTGAACTACTCCTACTTTTGCTGTTAATACTTTGACAGTCTCCAACTGCTGGAAGAGCCATACTCGTTGTACTATTTTAGGCAGCGGTGGAATATCACCTGGTTAAAGTGGCTGGCAACAGCACTTTTGGGACCTGCCATGGACACTGACAATATGCAACTATGATCTTTTAACAGCAGGGTCGAAATGGGAATTTTCACGAAACGAAATGCTCGTTATCAATTATCTTATTTTTATTAATCAAATATATAATAATTTAATGATATATGAGTGGAATAATATATAATAATGTAATAATCGAGTGTGTAAAATCAAGATATAATTAAGCAATGCCCGTGACGAACTGCAAAAGCGTTTTCCCGTACATGCCAGAACATTTGGCATCCTGGTTATTACTTAACACCTGACCGTGGCATCTTAGTCAGCATGATCCATGAAAATCTTTCACTCGTTCAGAGAGGTCTGGGTTTGAATCTCGTGTGGAGTTGGGGTATTCGTATTCTTAAAGGTCTCTTCAATCCTGCTGGAACACCATGGGGTCACATCTGGTGAGTACGAGCCTGGCACACCCAGTGTCCCGAGCAGTATCATCATTCTTTTCTTTCTTGGCGATTTCCTTCTACTTCTAACTCTTGTTTTTTTTTTTTTTTTTCTCTCTCTCAGAAACTTTTTTTTTTTGGCTGGTGCAGCAAACGCCTCAGGCTTCTTAGCACCATATGGCTAATAATAATAATAATCTATAGAAAATACATTGCCAAGGAGCCCGGAGTTTCAGATGACACATGTTGGCAATACCACCTGGCCTCAGAAATGATCCAACATATCACCACGGGATGCAAGGTGATCACCAGACTGAGTACACTTGTAGACTCGACAAGGTAGCCAGGATAATACATCAGAAGCTAGCAAGGAAGTACCAGTTAATCAAATAAAGTGTACCGTATTACAACTACGAGCCCTAGAGATCCCAACCCACAAGCTGTACTGGGAATGCGTCATAATAACGGACAAGACAATCCCACACAACCAACTGGACAAACCCTTGTCAACAAGAAGGAAAAAGCTACTTATCTGATTGATATAGCGGTACCCAACATTGCCAACCTCCAGAAAGTCCATGAGGAGAAAATCAGGAAATACATGAACCTAAGACTGGAGATCAAAGAGATGTGGCCTGTGCAACAAGTAACGACCATCTCGATTATCGTGTAAACTACCGGTATGGTGCCAAAGACCTTACATAACAGCCTAGCCACAATAGGTCTCCCAGAGAATATCTACAAATTCAATTCAAATTATTATATTAGGGTAACCCTAATTGATTACATAAACCCGTATTTGTGTCTGTAAATTGCGTGTGTTCTCTAGTCGATTTGCCTCTTTTGCTGGACGAAAAAAACCCTAGTTTCTAGGGCAAAAAACTTGCTATCTACGCCTGAGACCGAGTAACTCAGCCACGGAGTGAAAAACCCATCAAAGTTCTTCACGTCATCGACGAGATTCGAACCCGGGCTTTTTCCACCTGGTGGATAGGACCATGATGATACCACTGTGCTACACGCGCAGATTGAGAACACCTACAAGGAACTTCGAAAAGTCGCAATCATGAACACCTGTAAGACAGTCAGAGAGTTCCTCAACCGACCATAACACCAGACACAACAACAAGGATTGTACCTGATCAACAACAAGAGATATATAGTTTTTAGCATTCAGAGTGCAGTCTATGGGTAACACAGCTCCAAATGATTCCCAGAAAAATATCCGCCATACCTAAACATTGATTAGCATTATCATTAGCATTAATAGAGGCATACGATGCAAGAAAGCAAGTTATGCAGGTTCAGCCAAAAAAAAAAAAAAAAACGCTCCCATTTCACCCCTCCATTCGTTCCAAATACCTGTCCGGCTCAGCCTTAAATTTATTTAGGCTATCAACTTCCGCAACAAAAGATGAAAGTCTGTTCCACCAATCAACTACCCGCTGGCTAAAGGCAAACTTCCGCACGTCTATCCTACAACTGTCTTTCCTCAGTTTGAATTTATACCCTCTTAGGTGATTATTCTGAGCAAGAGGAAGAATCTTATCAGCATTGAGCATGCTGAAACCATTCAAAACCATTCAAGGATTTATACACCTGATGTCCTGGTCCTATAGAAGCCAGGAGGCAGTGAATTCTCATCGTAGTTTTTTTGCCTAACTTCCATCTATTGTCCATATCGCATAGCAGGAAAATAACTTTTTTTTCCAGTCGTCAGTAGTCCAATGACGCCATTCAGATGCATACTCCAGGCATTATTGGCGATGGGTGGCCATAAATATGAGTACCTTGACTGGACACTCACTCCAGAGGTCCATATGGAGAAAAATTCGTGGGATCGTGGTCTTGAAAACACCACTGGTCGTACCCTGGTAAGTTAGTTTAACTTCTGTTCCAGGTAAATTAATGGAGGCACTGGTTAAAGAAGGACTGCAGGATCATCTAGACAAGAATTCAGTTATAGCTCAGACGCAGCATGGTTTTGTTAAGGGCAGGTCTTGCCTGACCAATTTGATTGGATACTATGATGTAGTCACAAAAGAACTGGATGCAGGGAATAACTTTGATATTATATATTTGGATCTTAGAAAGGCTTTTGATACTGTTGCACATGGAAGACTGCTGCACAAATTGGACCAGTGTGGCATTGGAGGCAAATTGCTGCTATGGATAATGGGTTGGTTGAGTGGTAGAAGACAGAGAGTGGTAATCAATGGACACTGCTCAACGTGGACTAATGTTATTAGTGGAGTTCCTCAAGGTTCAGTGTTGGGTCCGTTGTTGTTTTCTGTGTTTATGAATGATATTGATGATGGGATATCAAGTTTAATGTCCAAGTTTGCAGATGATACAAAGGTTGGCAGGGTCGTTAAGGACACTACTGACGCTATGCTGCTGCAACAGGATCTGGAAAGGTTGAACAGATGGGCTGAGAGGTGGCAAATGAAGTTTAACATTGACAAATGTAAAGTACTACATATGGGAAACAGTAACCCCAGAGCAACGTATCAACTCTGCGGTACTACACTGACAGTGGTGGAGAATGAAAAGGACCTGGGGGTAATTGTGCAGGCAGATATGAAGTTCTCTGAGCAGTGCAGACGAGCTGCAAGAGTAGCTCATGGTGTCTTGTCAATGATATACAGGAATTTTTCTAGCAGGGATAAGGAGGTGATTATTCCCTTGTATAAGGCAATGGTTAGGCCACATCTTGAGTACTGTATACAGGTCTGGAGGCCTCATTTCAAGAAGGATGTAGAACTGCTGGAACGGGTACAGAGAAGGTCAACAAGATTAGTGAATGGAACAAAGGGTTGCTCTTACGAAGAAAGGCTTAAGTTTTGCAAATTACAGTCTGGAGACTAGGCACCGGCGAGGTGATCTGATAGAGGTGTATAAGGCTTTGAATGGTTTGAGCATGCTCAATGCCAATGGGATTCTTCATCTTGCTCAGAATAATCACCTCAGAGGGCATAAATTCAAATTGAGGAAGGACGGATGTCGGATAGATGTGCGGAAATTTGCCTTTGGCCAGCGGGTGGTGGGTTGGTGGAAGCGACTTCCATCACTTGTTGTAGAAGTTGATAGCCTAAACAAATTTAAAGCTCAACTGGACAGGTATTTCGAACGAACAGAGGGGTGAAATGGGAGTGGGTTTTTTTTTTTTTTTTTTTGGCTGATGCTGAATAAGCTTGCTTTCTTGCATCATATGCCTCTACTAATGCTAATGCTAATGCTAATGCTAAAATCCATGTTAGCCATTCTATCATTTTCTGGCTATCGGCTCATAATACGGGACAGTTTATGTTCACCATGACCATGATAAGACTTGCGTGAATGATTCGCCCACTCTTGGAACACTTTAACTACAGCATTCAGCGAACAGTGCACAAGATTTGCAGTTTTCGTAATACTGCCCCACCCTTCAACCGCAACACAATCATCTCTTTTTTGAAGTTCGTTAGATCACGTCCCTTCCCATCGCGATCAATGTCACGAACCTGCTGCATCACATTTACTGGTTATGACCGCGACACGTGTGCCACCAGGCGGGAAGAAACGGCTGATTGATAAAATATGGCGGCAGTCATAATGTACAGTGTATTTAATCCTTATGTACATAATTTCATTATCAGATTTAAGCCTAGTTTATATTACAAACGTTTAGTCATATCAAGTCAAAATTAAAAAGTTTAATACCATTTTATTATTATTATTATTCTATTTTATTTATTTTTTGCTCATCGGTTACTCGAGCCATATGGGTCAGTTTCTGTAGAATGTACTGTAGTCCAGTGCTTTCTGACTTTTTTCTGGCCGCGAAACTGTTTTACGATAGCCGAAATAGAGTGTATTAGGAGGTGTTATTAGATTATTAGGTTCAAGTAATAAGTCTCCAAATTTATTTCTCGTAAATTATACAAGACAGAGAGGTAACACTTGTCTCACTTTCCAACATAGTGTGCACCTCCTAAGAGGCGCACACAATTTTCACACATTCCATCAACACAAAGGTGGCGTATTTGGCACATTGGTAAATGACGGGAGCTGCTGTCGACTACGATATTTATCAAGAAGAGCATCCTTCATCGTTGGGAACAACGAAAAATCACTAGGTGCAAGGTCAGAAGCGTATCTGAGTATGGAGGATGTGGGATAACCTCAATGTTTGTTTTGTTTAAAAAATTGCACATTTCCAGAACGATGGGGTGAAGCATTTTCCTAATGGAAACGAATGTCATTCATTCTGTGTGGACGGTTTTTTTTGAACGGCTGACTGGAACTTTTTCTTCAAAACTTCTTTATATGAGTTTCCTCGTATGAAGAAGTTTTGAAGAATGGAAGTACTCAAGAAATTAAAAGCAGTCCCGCACGTATACTTCGATTGCTTTATTAGAAATAAATTGGGAGGCCTTATGACTTGAACGCACCTAGTAGCACACACATTTCAATGCAGTTGTTCCAGTTCACGTGATTACTAAATAAGGATAACGAATGTATTCATATCCTCATGGGTAGCACAGTTGTTAGGATCGCCATCCTCCCCAAACCGGGTGTAAAAGACCTGAGTTCCAGTCTAGTCGATGATGTGAGGGTTTTTTCCTTGGCCTTTTTTTTCACAACGTTGCTGAGGTAGTCGGTCTCAGGCGAGAACAGCATGGTTTTCCCCCGGAAACTCGGGTTTTTTTGTCCAGAAAGCAGAAAATCGACCTCAGAACATACGCAATTTACAGACAATGTACACGGAGAAATGGCCTTAGTTTACGATGCTCCAAAAATCCTACTACAGGGGGCGGCAACCTGCAGCTCTTCAACTTTTAGCCCACATGTATGAAAAGTGCGGTATTTCCGCGAGCCATTATTTTCGAACATGATGTAAAGGGGCTCACATCTGGTGAGTATGGGCTTGGCACACCAAGCCTGAGCTGGATATCATTATTCTTCTCTTTCTTGGTGATTCCTCTCTCTCTCTCTCTCTCTCTCTCTCTCAGGGTAACTCGGGAATTTTTTTTTTTTTTTTTGGCTGGTGCAGCATAAGCCTTAGGCTTCCTTGCACCATATGAATAATAATAATAATAATAATAATAATAATAATAATAATTATAATAGATTGGACTAACACCGAGCTAGAAGATATCATGCGAAAGACAAGGACAATGATGACCAAGAGTCGCCAACACCACCCGAAGTCAGCAGTGGAGAGAATAACAATATCTCGGAAAGAGGAAGGAAGGGACCTGATAGACCTGACAGAACAACAGAAAACGGCGATAGTTAACCTGAAAGATTACTTCGAGAACAACACAGCACCACTCCACCAGGCCATAAAGAAGATAGATAAGTAGTATACCTCGCTCAACCTAAGCGAGGAAACCCCTCCCGCCCAAACGGTACAAGAAACGAAGACAGAAAGATCGGCAAAGAAGACACTCCATGGCAGACATTACACTGACCTCCATCAAGATCACATCGATAACATTGCTTCCAATGGCTCACAAGCGGGACGCTCTTTCCCGAGACTGAAGGATTCATGCTGGTCATCCAAGACCAGGTAGTCAACACCAGAAACTATAGAAAATACATCGCAAAGGAGCCCGGAATGTCAGATGACACATGTCGACGATGCCACCTGGCCTCAGAAACGATCCAACACATCACCGCGGGGTGCAAGGTGATCACCCAGACTGAGTACACTCATAGATACGACCAGGTAGCCAGGATAATACATCAGAAGCTAGCGAGGAAATACCAGTTGACCAAAGAAAGTGTACCATACTACAAGTACGAACCCCAGGCAGTATTAACATAACGAATTGACATAACGGTGCCGAACACTAGCAATGTCCAGAAAATCCACGAGGAAAAAAATTAGGAAGTACACGAACCTGAGACATGAGTTAAAGGAGATGTGGCATATGTAAGAAGTATCAACCATCCCAATCATCGTGTCAACAATCGGTATGGTACCAAAGACTCTACATAGCAACAATAGGTCTCCCAGAGAACACCTACAAGGAACTCCAGAAAGTCGCAATCCTGAACACCTGTAGGATAGTTAGAGACTTCATCGACCGACAGTAACATCGGACATTACAACCACCCTGTGTAATAAATAAATAAATAATTAATAAATAAATTTTCTGTTTATACTCCGGGACGACCAAACGGTCAGAGGAGTTCACAAGATAGACAGAATACAAGAAACAGCACCGTATTCAGTAGTCACGGGCTTGAACCCCGGCCACTCAAGGCACGTGTACTTATGCACCCGCGCGCCTGACCACTAGGCTACGGCGGTGTACTTGGTAGCAGTACCCGTCACGGAGTGGAATTTCCCAATCAGGGAGAAATAATATGAGCAACAACAACAATAATAATAATAATAAAGCGGCTGGTTCCTCGCCGCTTTCTAAAATAGCGTAACCAGTACGGCTTTGCCAGTAGGCAGAGTTGGTTTGGTCAAAGCATTAATGACAAAAGAGGAAATAGCTCAATTCCTCTCCAATACAGGTTTTTCGGAGCATTCCACTACATTTATCGAGTACAGATGAATTCGTCTCATTAAAGAAAAAAAGAGAGCAAGGAAAGCGATTAGGCAAAAAAATTAACTTTCTCCCCGGCGGGGAATCGAACCCCGGTCTCCCGCGTGACAGGCGGGGATACTTACCACTATACTACCGAGGAATGATGGTTATGGTTTTAATAATAACCCTTTTCACGTCACTATAATAAATATGTTAACGCTATACTATGGAAGAGTCTTTGTGCTACTGGGCGACCGACCAGTCACATAATTTGAGTGTCGCAGTTGTAATTTTTTTTTTTTTTTGGAGAGGTGGGGCGGAATGAGAGAATAACTGCTGTTTTAACCTATTTAAATTTATCTGGTTGTGGGCTGAATCATCTGAATTGTTCCATATGTAGAATTTATCATGTTTCTAAAGTGTGCAAATTTATTATATTAAAAGAATAACGCACCTGGATTTTTTGGGGGGGGGGGAAGCTGAAAAATCAGAAGCGCTGTTTAGACTAGGGTTAATGCATAGAGTAGTAATGGACGTCCTCTTATGTGAAAATTGGACATCACAAGAATTCATTTTATTTTGATTTTGATTTTTGAAAATCTAGTCATTCTAGAAACTTACCTGGTTTTTTTATTTTTTTTTATTTTTGTTAATTGTTTCTCTTTGGAGCTTTGCAACTAGCCAAATAGGTGCATCGTTGTATTAAAGTGTAAATATGTTTTAGAGCAGTGCTTCCCAAACTTTTATATTTGACCAATTTCCAATTCGTCGCGGACCACACTTTGAGTAGCACTGTTTTACAGTACAGTATTTTCCACAAAAAGTAGAAACATATAATTGAGCTAAGTGTTAAGTTTCAAGAAGCAACAGGGATGTATTTATAAATTTTTGGACCTAGACAAAATATCTATATATCGCACCCCCACACAGAGAGAACCTGGAGAAAAATATTCAAGCGATGATGTGGCTTTTTTTTTTTTTTTTGTATTCTTCATATAGCTGATAATTTTTCCAATTATTCCAATCAGATTCTTGGGAAGTTTTTTGGATATTTTTATGCCATTCATGGCAAAGAGTGCATGCTTGTATTCAATGGGTACAGATAAATAACATTCTTTTTATTTATTTAAAAGAGTGATATAATGGCTGTAATGGTCTATGTTCTAAAGCAACTACAGTACTTACACACAAGACCTATTGGGGCCCAAGCTCAAAAGGGACGTTAAGTAGTGTTACAAATATTTTTCCTCAATAACAGTATGTTTGTACAGATTATATGTGTTAAGTGCCAGGTAACACAATATACTGATACTCCAACTAAAGCTGTGAGACATCCATATATTGTCTGTAATTGTTTCTATACTTTGGGCAGCTTGCCTGTTTCCTGGATGAAAAACCCAGTTTTTTGAAAGTTAAAAGTATGCAACCCTCACTCAGTGCCAGATTAAGGCCCAGTCTAACAGGGTAGCAGCCCTGGGCACCATTCTTACCGTGTTGCCAGAAGCTGAAGAGCAATGAAAGAATTTTTTTACAAAGCTTTATGCAGATTTCCAGGATATGCATAGGAGCACAAAAATAATCTTTCTGTATGGGGTGTGGGTACCATAGTCCAGCCCTGCCCTCACTCAAGACTCACCATGTTGTGAAATTAGCTAAAGAATACATTCAAATTGTGTCTCTCTTTTTCATGCCCTATTTTGTTTTTGTATATCTTCTTTTTTTTATTATGGCTGGAGGTAGGGTTGGGCCATCCCGAGGGTGCCTGAAAAACCTGAAATTACACATATGAAGAGAATTTTAAATGTCATATTTTTCTGAATATGAACATGTTACTGAACTCTGGTTGATATGTTCTAAATTTACTATATAAATCTGCTCTAAATTTACTATATAAATTAACCCTTCAGAACTCACATGAGGTTCAGGTGGACTACAGCTTTTTTTACATGGCCAGTGGCAGATTCAAGGTAGGGGTACCAGGGAATGTGTCCCCACTGTCGTTTTTCGGAGAATATACACCAATCATTTAAATTCGCTTTAGCTACAAAAAAAAAAAAAAAAAAAATTAATATTAATAGGATCTTATCTATTTTTGTATTGTGGCTCAGCTATTTTCAACTGACTACAGTTGGGAACACTGATGCTGATGTGATTGCCATTTTAGTTCTAGACATCAAGTGGTTTGATCGTGCCTAATGTTTACTTCAAAGTAATTCAGACTTTAGCTGTGTGCCTGTGTCCGCCAGTGTCATATTTGTTTTGTTCTGCACATTATTTTATGCCTTGTTTGTGCACAAATAAAGCATAACATGGTGCCCCCCCATCATTTTTCTGGATCCTCCACTGTACATGGCTGTACTTTCTTGGTCAAAATATTTTCAGACACCCTGTTCACAGTACCTTTCTAGGAAATTGTGCAGGACTCATTTGTTTATTCTGTTTATGAATGGAATTTCAAGGAGGAGCTAATCTGCTAAGGAAGATGGTATGGCTTGTTCTTTCCCTGGGTCTATATAAGACAAGCTAAGTTATGAGACTTCTACCTGTGTAGAACATGTAGCCTGTGGCAATGACCAGCCATACTTAATTGTGGTTTTGCTCATTGAATTGACGTGACATGCCACTAAGGTTTTCCGCTGTAATGGAAATTAGGTGGCAGGGTCTGTCAACTTAAGCGAACCCTCTACTGCCTGATCTGCCTCCTCGGGGCTAAGTGTGGGCAATGGGAGATCTCACTAGGGGCCCAATGGCTAAATGGTCATGTCAATTCAATGAGCAAAATCACAATTAAGTAGCACCTCAATGGCTGGTCATTGCCACAGGCTACACATTTTACCTCTGGTCTTCACAGAGTTCTGTGATACACAAACAGAGTACCCAAAGCTGAGATGGGGTAAAATCCTGGAGCCATTAGATATCGAACACTTTATACTTTGTACATACAACAGTTATTATTCAATAATGAACATCAAAGCTGAATTGTTGGTTGGTGTATAAAGTTTTATTAATAATAGTGTAAACATAATACTTTTGTATGTATAACCACACACACACACACACATATATATATATATATATAATGTATGTATATTATATGAATAAAAGTATAAAAAAATATAAATATTTTGAGGGAGGAAAATTGTGATTGGCACCTGGGCACCACATTCACTAGGAACACCCCTGGGTGTAGGCCTCAAAAGCTGGCCGTGTCCAGGCCTCTGTGTACTTGAGAGTGCCTGCTTACATGTGTCTATTTTCAAAAGATATTGTAATGGTCTTGACATGGACCTTGCCAAATGAGCCTTAAATGATTGTCTTAACTTTTCTCGGTATGAGGAGATATGAACTAGGTTCAATTCCCATCTTCTATCAAATTGGGAGATTATTCCAATCAGATTCTTGGGAAGTTTTTTGGATATTTTTATGCCATTCATGGCAAAGAGTGCATGCTTGTTTTCAATGGGTACAGATAAATAACATGCTTGGGGGTTACGCAATGGACCAAACGTTTGTGGTCTGAATGTTGGGTTGGATTCCCCCTTTAAAGAAAACAACCAGTGAGCATGAGCTCTGCTGCAGGATGACTCCTGCCCTCTCTTTATGTAATTAATTAAACAGACCTTATGAAGCTAATTTTTATTGAACTTTTTTTAACAAACTGATTAAGTTTAAAATGCAGTTCAGGGAAATGATTCGATGCCAAAAGATAATTTTGACATTATAAACTGTAACAAGCAGAACATTTTTCTGATAAGTACACAAAACAAATGATTTTATTAAATGACCATTACCAACATTACTTATTTAGAAATTGCTCTTGCCAAATTCATGAAAGTTTGTTTTCCAAATTGACATTTTCTACTATAAGGTGAACTCCTCTTACTGTGTTTTGATTTCCATGCCAGGACAACTAAGGCCACAAAGCATCATCAAGTCTCTACATTCCATGTTCAGTTTACCTGTTTGCTGGATGAAAACCACGAACAGGGTTTCTGGAAGAAAGAAATTATGCAGCTCTTGTTCGAAACTAACTTGGCCAGGGCCAGCTTAAGGGATGGACCAATGTGGCATTGGCTTGGGAATGCCAAAAATTGAAAGAGCAGTGGGGAAAAAAAATGTATATACACTCTCAGTCAACAAGAAACAAGTGAACAGTTTTAAAAGGGAATTCTGTATAGGCAGTTAAGGTCTGAAATTTTTGACCATTGAAAAAGCTATTTAAGCAAATTTATCTGCTGCTCAATTCTTTGGTATGACATTTTGAGTCAAATAAATTTCACAAGCAAAGCCCTCTAAGAGATCAATTTGAATATGTCACTAGCTGCCCCCTCCCCTTTCTTTCAGAATCAATAAAATATCTTAAAAATTGCAAAACTGACAATCAATTTAAATGCCTTGTGGATGATGCAAAAGTTGGCAATTGAATTGAAACTGGAATTTCAGTTATAAGAATTTGGTGCCAAAAATGAATGTTCGATAGTGAACACCAAGGCAAAGCTAGAACAATAGAGAGGGAACATTTCAGAATCTACTTTTTCAACATTTTTAGACAGCACAATTCAGTAATTGAATGACAAGTTTGAGCTCATTGTAAAGCATAACTCCATTATAAGTTTCATTTTACAAAATAAAATGTTTTTGTTCATTTTTTTTACCCTAAAAAATCCACGCAACTGTTTTTTTGTCATGTTATTTCTATTATAATGAATGCAAATACATTTTATTCTCATGTTTGTGGCTACAAAAATTAAGCCCGAGTTGTTAAGTGTCATAAGGTCTGCAAAATTGTTTGCTGCTAACCATGGCTATTTGTATTTGTTGGTTTGCCATTTTGTTCCACAGCAACTAAGAATATGAGATAGTGCAGTGATAGGCCCAGGAGGTGTAATTGTCCCATCCAAAACCCTGAGCCTGAGTAAATTGGAACAAATACCCTGTTTCAAGCTTAAGTTCAAGCTTAATTTTCAGTTGCTGTTAATTGCATGTATAATCATTTTATATTGTCTCCATCCCTGTCAGTGAATTATACCTGCAAATTACATATATTTATGGTCAGTTTGCCTGTTTTGATGGATGGGCTAGAGATTTCCAGAGGGAAGCCAGGCAACCCTTGCCAGAGAAACTCAGCCATGGTGTGAACAAAGTCCATAAAAATTCCTCCTGCCTTGATGAGTTCGGCTCAGGCTTTTTCTGTATGGTGTGGAAGGAGAGCAACAACTCACTTATATTGTAACCCACTGTGCTACTGCATAGATACTGTATTTTTACAGTGGTTTCATTCATGTATTTTAAATAATAAATACAATCATGTTAGAGCTGTTATGTTAAATGATGAAACAAAGAGAACACATTAAATTTTGGTTCAAATAGGGAAAACGTATGTATGGTAAAATTGATAAACTTTCTTTTGCTTATATGTTTTTTACTGACTATGGGATGGCCACAATCAGCTGGAAGATGCTAAACCCTCTACACATCCAACACTTTGAACTCCAGAATTGTCTGAAAAATTTCGCACATTGATTGATTGAATCTTCACATTAAACAATGCGTGCAATTCTGAAAGATTTGGCTGAAGATCTGTGCTAGGTTCATTACTGTTTCACTGATGATCAAAATCTATTTAGACTCAAAGCATGTGAAGAGTTCATTCGTGCTATTGATGATGATCCCTTCTTACTTGATTTGATTGTAAGTAATGAGGCGTGGTGTTTCTAATATGGTCTAGAAAAACAAGCATGGAATGATCAACATGCTCTCAAAGACAAAAAAATTAAAAAATCAACATGGTTTTGACCATTTTCTTCAATTCACATTTCTTCAATTGGATTGTATGAAGGGTGATCATTTAATTCGTGGACTGCAAGATTTTATGTCTACCGTTCAAACTTTTTTCCATAACTGCTGCTAGAGGCATTCTCTCTGATTGCTACTGAGCAGACTTTGTGTGCACATGCCAGTACTTGTCAAGCTAGTGTTGCATGAAGAGAGTGTTAGCCGCATATCACTGATGATTGTTTTGAAGCAATGCATCAGAAACAGTTAAAAGAGAGGTGAATGAAGTGTATGGTATTGAGTGTTTTGGTAGGACGGCCATATTTAAATGGCACAAGCAATTCAGTGAAAGCTGTGAGCCTGCTGCAGATGACCCAAGACCTAGTCAGCTTTCCTCAACAACTCCTGAGCAAATTGCAAAAGGCGATCACCTGAAAATGGTGCAAATCTGTGCCTGCTGGATTCCAAACAGTTTGACTCCAGAACAAAAACAGCAAAGAAATGCTTGATTCTTTTGAAACACAGGGTCAAAACTTCTCAAATCAAATAGTGACTTGCAATGAAACTTGGATTTTTCACTATGATCCAGAGATAAAACAACAGTTGAGTGAGTAGGAGCATTCTGATTCTTCAAGACCTAGAAATTTCGAGCTTCTCGTTTAGCTGACAAACAAATGGTTCTTGTGTTTTTTGACATAAAAGTCATTCTTGTTACACATTTTGTGCCTTGTGGAATAAATATGAATAAGGAAGCATACTCTGAGGTTCTCAGAGTCAAACTTCGCTACACCATTCATGAGAAATGTCAATAACTTTCTAGTGTGAAGTAGTGTTCCCATCAAGACAATGCCCGGCCCCATACAGCTAATATTGTGCAGCCAGTGATCACTGCCATAGGTTCTACCACATTCACATTATTTGCCGGACTTAGCTCTGTGTGATTTCTTCCTGTTTCCATGTCTGAAGAAAGCTCTGAAAGGCAAGCATTTGAAGTGCTCGCAGAACCACAATGGAAGCACTTTGCAGTCTTTTGAAAAATGGTTTGCAAGAAGCATTTAATGCATGGGTACAATGGTAGCAAAAGTGTGTAAAGTCAAGGGAGGATATTTTGAGAAGGAGAAATCCACAGAAGATTCAGATGATGACAATTAAGGTAAGATCTTGCACTAGTTCACAAATTAAATCATCAACTGTCATAATTATGATTAAAGGAATTTATAAGGCCACATTTTCAAGAAAAAGAGCTGGTTCATGTTGCAAAACAGTGCTGGATGCATTATGCTGATTATCAAGGAATTTTTGTCAAAGCACAGGATTGTGGAAGTAAATACGGTCACCCCTCCAACTCCATTCCCCATTTATTTCCTCTAGACTACTTCTTGTCCCCTAAAATCAAAGCAACACTGAGAGGATGATGATTTCATAGTGTAGAGGTTAAAAGAAATGTTATAAAGTAATTCGCAGTGGTCAGTTCAGATTAGTGATGTGCATAATTGAAATATAATTTATTATATGCAAATGAGTCAATTATGAAATGCACGATAAAATAATTGATTATGCCATTTTTATTATATGCAAATTAGTTTATTAAAAAATCAATATAGTTCAAAGCTAAAGAAAACAACAAAGAAGCTACAATGGAGGGGTTTGATCCATCTGCAAGAGAGAGAGAGAGAGAGAGGTATCTCTCTCCCTCTTATTAATGTTTACACTTGTTCCTTGTGCATTATAATCATGTACATAATCCTGCTAGTTGTAGCAGGATGATAATGTAATTTTATGCATCCCATTGTGATATAGTCACCAACCACAATCTGATGAAGTTATCCAATGTTTTAATAACATATGCAGTAGCGAAGAAATGTCAGACTGAGAGATGAGTACATCTAGAATGATAGGCTCTAAATACAATATTGAGCATACAGATGTTTTGTACTGTAAATCAGTAGCATAGCTACACTTTTTTGGGCCCGGAGGCAAAGAACATGGTCGGGCCCCTACTTAATTAATGAAAATTGCAAAAACAGAAGACAGCCAAAGATGCCGGCCCGGAGGCAATTGCCTTGCCTGCCTACATGGTGGCGTAGCTACCATGTAGGCAGGCAAGGCAATTACATCTACAGGCAAGGCTGTAGATGTAAGATCAGATCTTCTTACATCTACAGCCCACTATGCCAGGGGCTCACATCTGATGAGTATGGGCATGGCACACCCAGGGTCCTGAGCTAGATATCATCATTCTTCTCTTTCTTGGTGATTCCCTTCTACTTCTGACTGTCTCACTCTCTCGGGATAATTCAGAAATTTTTTTTGGCTGGTGCAGCATAAGCCTCAGGCTTCCTTGCACTATATGGCTAATAATAATAATAATAATGAGATTTAGTGCTGTCTAGTATTTTCACATAACAAATCGTAGAGGTAACAAACAAATTTCACATAACAAATCATAGT
Organism: Mastigoproctus giganteus; assembly: GCF_048544385.1. Classification (NCBI taxonomy): domain Eukaryota; kingdom Metazoa; phylum Arthropoda; class Arachnida; order Uropygi; family Thelyphonidae; genus Mastigoproctus; species Mastigoproctus giganteus. Next base: position 93,739,882 of record NC_143588.1, on the reverse strand, counting down.
TCACTTTTATGTTTAAATGATAATAAATAAAAACAAAGTGCTATTGATGATTTACAAATATTTTTTTTCTCTGCTTTTTATGATTTTTGTAGTTATAAAATATTCAAGTAAATTCATACCCTTTTCAGGCTCTATGATGAAGGACAAAGAATAATTGGGGTGGAGTGTTCTGAAAAAGCTGTGAAAGATTTCTTTTCAGAGCAAGGACTTGAATACAAAGTTGAACCTGTTGTAAAGCTGAAAAGTAGCATGTATCAGGTATTGAGATTATGTGTATGTGCCTGCAGGTATATTTGAATAAATTAAAACAAAATAAACTATTTCTGATATACTATAGTGGCATATAAAGTGCCTATTTTTAATTCTCATTCTGCCTGTTTTTTATGGCTTTTTAGTACCTAAACATTAAGCTTTGATGATAAGTATTTTATGATTGATTTTTTCTGTGAAAATATACAAAACAAGGTTATATCACTTAATTAACCTAGCAACAGTGACCAACCAAAGTTTCAAAAATGGTGGCATATCACCTGACAGGTGCCAATTTTCATTTCTGGAAAGTATTTTGACTTCTGCTTCAGCATTACTAATAGTTTATATTTTCTGAATGGTTTGAAATACTTATTGTATTTAACTTTTCATTTTTAATAAAAAATTAAATAAATAGCATTATGTTTTTTATTTGTGTAGACCTAAAATATAGACATGAATATATTAGCCTGTCCATTTTTCAGTTGAAAAGACTGTTAAGTGCACAAAATTTTAAATGGCTGTAGTGCATATATTTCTGCTTATTATGTGCACATATACTTCTAAAATGAAAAATGGGTATATATTAAAACTTTTATTCACTTCAATTTTCAAATTTTTTAAAAATTTATTTCAAATTCGAAACATCTGTTTCTCACTTCCTACAGACCACTGTCCATCTTGACTGAATATCGTGTTTCATTTTCCAGTCTTTATTTATCTTTACTTATGCAAAAACAATAACAAAGCTTTTCGGTAACAAATCTTTGAAACTTCATTTTTATGTTGGCATTTATCAAGTCTGCCATTGCAAACAATTGAAAAAATGGTGGCTCAGCAACTGACTGGTGCGAATGTTTATTTTTTTCTGTGAAAACCAAAAAAAAAAAAAAAAAAATTCAGAAACTTTTGCAGTAAAAGTTTCTCCCATATTCAGGAAGCTAGAAAAAATTTAACATTTTTAATTCTTAATTAAAGGGTAAAGCGTTATTTTTGAGAGGCACCTGTGAGGTCCAGTGTTACCACCACAGGGTTTTAAATAATTTTTTAAAATAAATGAATCCTGGCAAATAGTTAATTTCCTTATTTAAATTTATTTTTGTTTTATTTTCAGACACTAGATGGCAGACTGAAAATTTACATTTGTGACATTTTGAAATTTAACAGGTAACTGAAGAGACACTACCTACTTTTTAAAACTTCTTAACATTAGGTTAGTCACAACCTAAAAATAACACAACTGCTTGCATAGCATCTATTAGACTGTTTCTGTTATTATAAAAAAATCAATTTTTGGCTCTTTTTGTTTAATTTAATTTAATTTAATTTTTATTTTATATTATAAATAAAATTATTTATAAAATTTGTGACATTTTTCATTATTTGAAATTTATTGTGTTATACTAATTTATTCACTTATCTTCTATAAAAGGTTTAGGTTTTTCACCCAGCAACCCCAGCATTTGAAAAAAAGCAATTTTCACAGAAATATACACAATGGCTATAATAGGTCAAGTTATAAAATGCCATAATTTTGTCCCCCCCCCAACCATTCCAGAATGATAAACTGCAAAATATGCCATACTGTTTTTGCTAAAAATGAGAAAAAACAGAAAATGAGAGAGGGAGAGGGTGGGAGGTAGGGATTACAGTTTGCTATAGTCATTATATGTAAAGGCGGATAGGTATATGAGTAATGCCCACTTAATCATGGCAACTCTATTAAGCAGAAATCTGCATTCACTATGGTACTTATTTTTTATTTTTTTAATAAAATGTTATTTTTGTGTGAAATTTAAAGTAAAAATATATTAGCACCATATTTTATTTTTATTTACTATTAAAGAAAATGTCAAAAACATGACTGAAAGCTTTATACATTGTATATATATTTTGTTAAAGTCTATATTCATATGTATCGACATCTGCTCGGCACAAGCACCGCATAGTGGGAACACTAGCTTGCCATTGGAGCTTATTGGGAGGATGGGTAAGAACTATAAATATATAACACTTATGAACAGGGCTTTTTTTATGAAATATAAACTTCCAGAATGCTGAGGTAGTGCCCCTAGGAAAGAGGAAGTCCACAGATCTCCCCCCAAGAAAATTTAGAAATAATGATGGCAAATGCACCAAATTTTTGAATTTGGCAGGTTTTTATAAAGTCTTAAAAATAATTAGTTTTGAATGATTTTTTTTTCTGAGATCTCAAGAAAAAAATTATTTTATCATTTTAGCTGCTTGTTACATTTGCCACTCGCCCTGCACTCCCGCTTCTTTGTTGTAGCATGTTTTAATAGTCACCTTTTCCTTTATTTGATATTTATTTAAATAATATCACACTTACATACTAAACAGTACACATTCTCATTTCCTGCTGATGCTTTTAAATGATAGTGTCATAAGTACTAATTTGACATTTCGAATTAAAAAAGTAAAATGGTAAAAAAGTAAATTGGAAAAAACTAATTAATAAAACTAATTTAATAGAAATTATTTATTATTCAAAACAATTTTATAAAGATTTCCACAGTAAAAGCATGTTATCATCATATTTCTTATTGCACTTTTTCTTTTTTTACTGTTTGTATCTATGGCAGCATGATAGCTTCAAATAAGCCATGTTTTTATGTATTTGCTTGCATTAAAAAAGTCATTAAAAAAAAAGCACTACCATTCTTTCAATAATAGTGCTGACACAATAGATATAAATAATGATAACCTTGTTGGAGTAATAGGATTCATCTGTGAAAATGCTCTCTCACATTTGCTCATAGAAATTGGCACTACCTCTAAAACATTTAGAAGTGGTTTGTACCACTTCTAAAGGTAACTTTTTGTCATTCATGCAGATATTTACACAAACCTTGGAGTATTTGTCTTCATTTAAACTGAATCATATACAGGAATTTTTCTAGCAGGGAAAAGGAGGTGATTATTCCCTTGTCAATGATCAGGTGATTATTTCCTTGGCAATGGTCAGGCCACACCTTCAGTACTGTATACAGGTCTGGAGGCCTCATTTTAAGAAGGATGTAGAGCTGCTGGAATGAGTACAGAGAAGGGCAATGAGATTAGTGAATGGAACAAAGGGTTGCTCTTACGAAGAAAGGCTTAAGTTTTGCAAATTAGTGTCTGGAGAGGAGGCACCTGCAAGGTAATCTGAAGTGTATAAGGCTTTGAATGATTTGGGCATGCTCAATACTGATGGAATTTTTCCTCTTGCCCAGATTAATCACCTAACGGGACATAAATCCAAATTGAGGAGAGACAGTTGTAGGATAGATGTGTGGAAGTTTGCCTTTAGCCAGAAAATGGTTGATTGCTGGAACAAACTTCCATCTGTCATTGTGGAAGTTGACAGCTTAAATAAATTCAAGGCAGAACTAGACAAACATTTGGAGCGAATGAATGGGTGAAATGGGAAGTTTTTTTTTGGCTGATAAGCTTTGCTTTCTTGCATCATATGCCTCTGCTAATGCTAATTCTTTTGCTTAAATTTTGAATTCCAGTTTTGCTATAGGTTAAACATTGTTCACCATTATTTGGTCAATAACTAAATTCACAAGATTTTTTTTATTACTTCATTATTTTCATTGCTTGGAAGAAAAAAGCATACAAAAAGAAAGTTGATGCTTTCATTGATCATCAAAGAAACTTTTAGGTCTTTGTCTGTTAGCAATTATCATGTTTTTCATTTCTTTACTAATTTAGTTTATTATATTTATGCATGCCTTACTAAGAATGAAGTATGCGACCCATTTCAATGCCATTTAGTTCCCGAAAATCAATCTCTCTTTCAAAATCATAAAATGCTTGATTTTTTTAGTTGCTTTATAAGCAGTTTGAAATATTGTTTCTATAATTTCACTATTATGATACTGTCTTAAAAACAAATATTTTCTAAACTCTTCTTTTTAGATTCTTCTGTAAGCTTTAGTGCAACTTTGTGAAATGCACTTTCTGTGTTTGAATATTTTTTCTCTTAAAGATGTTAAGTGAGGTAACGAGAAAACCTCTTAGGAGCAACGTATATTTATCCATTCTTTTGAAATTCTCAGTTCAATATCTTTTTAAACTCCCATTGTTCCAATATTCTTACAAATTGAACAGCCCAAGTTTTTGTGTTGTGTAATCAACTATTTATTTTTCATGCAAAATTAATTTTTTTGTTCCAATTCCAACAATCTGGATAACCAGTTGATCGATGCATTGTCTGTTGATTGTGCATAAATGTTAACATCAGAATGAGACTTAGTAGTATATTCACTAGATTCATTGGAAATAACTTTGTTACATTGATCAACTAGTTTAACTTTTTTTTGTATAGAACTGAAATAACTGGTTATTCTTTTCATTTTCATTATTTAAAAATTCAGCAACAAAACCACCCTCTGATGTGCAACGTACAGCTTTCTAATTTCTAAATAACCCCAGTCAGTAGTAGTGTTTTCAAAGTTCAAGTAAAACTTAATGGCTATTTTTATTTTACTTGCACTTTTCTTCTATATAACATACATTCAAATAAAACTTAATTACTATATTTCATTCTCACAGCTGCACCTGCTACAACACTAGACAGCAATCAAGTGAACTAAACATCAAGGTGTCTTATGCTGTGCTGATTTGCAGCTCGAACTTTCCTGCTATTTGTTGATGCATGGCCAAATACAATATTTAATTATTTCATATGGTCTTAATTCTGTCATACCACATGACAGAATTAAGCATTGTGATTGGCAAATGCTTCAATAGGTGAGTCACAAAGTCAAGCTGTGCATCTAGCTTAACTTACTAACACACAATGACACTTAATGGTCAATGGCATTAGTAATAATAATTAATTTTTATTTTAAAGTAAATATTATTTTTGTTTTGAGTATATGATTTTTTTTATTTCTTTTTAACTATCAGAATGCTGTTTCGGCAGAAAAAAAAAAGCCCTGCTTATGGGGCTAAAGGACCCCTGTATTAAAAGATTTATCTAGAGTAGCTGTTTAATTTTTCATTTCACTTACTACCCAAAATTTGTCTGCAGCACTCAAATGAGTGGTTGCAACTTCACTTCGCATCACTCACTTGTGAAATTTGTTGTCTTGCTACTCCAACACATTTGTGCACTGATTATATAGTGAAAGTACCTCATCTATGACTTTGATAGTCAAAACCCTCATGGTAATTCTTACCACAACAGCCACTACTAAAATGTTCAGATTTGTGGTTTCTCAAACAAAACATGGAAATACACCTCTTGCAGTTTGTCAATGGTAACAGACTGTCCATGGGAGGTTAGCAACTTCTGCATGCTATCCACAATGAATTCCTCAATCTCTGCTATGGTAACACATCTTAAAAACCAGGGGAGTCTGTACCCTTCATACAAGACAGGGAGACTTTATTCCAATCCTATTCAGTTTATGGATTGCCTTTGTTATGTGGAGTTTTTCCTGCTAATTCCACACACACTTTGGCTGTCACTGAAGCTATTTACTTGAATATATAATAATTTTTAAAAATAGTACAATCTCCCGGTCTACAATCTAAAAAATAGTACAATCTCCCAGCACACAAACTCAACAGCAATGATGGTGAATCTGCGTATAATAGGTGTACACACCTAACTCGGTGGGATCATTCTCCACCCCAGTGCTACTGGTCTACAGCTCACCACTAGATATTTTTTTCATAAAAAAAATTGTTTTAGTTTTTTGAAATATAAATCTTGTTATAACAAATTTGCATTGATGAGGGATGTGCTGAGCAGTAGTTGTAAGTTGAAAAATATTATTTTGTAATATGGAATAAAATATGCTTTCAGGTTATTCTGTAAACTGAGTGCTCAGAATGTACAATATAATCAACTTTCTTTTAATAATTTTATTATATAGACACATTGCTGGACCTCTGGATGCTGTATGGGATCGAGCAGCCCTAGGAGCTGTAGAGAAGGAGGACAGGAAAAAGTAAGTTTTGGAGCAAAAGTACCATTCAATCTTGTTAGCCTTAGACATCGAAAAGGCACAAAATTTATATAATTTTTAAAGATTAAAAATTATATAAATAACTAGTGTTTAATATACTTTAGAGTAAACAATTAAATTTTTGTTCATATTTGGTTAAAAGAATAAATGTATAAGTTTTTTTTATACCATGGGTCCTATTTTCAGTTTCAGTGTAATGAAAACAAGTATGTTTCTCTGGATGGTTGCCACTACTACAAAGATTATATACTGTTTAATGTTTACTTATTATATAAAATAGTTTCTTGCCTTGATAATAATAATTATTATCTATTTATTTGAAAAACCTATTAATATATGTGCATGTGATACTTTGAGTTTTAGTGTAAACTTGAAATGAAAAAAAAATGGAATTGACTTCATAATTTCATATTTATAAAGGTTTTTTTTTCCTCAACAGAATTAATAAGTTTCACCATATTGAAAATATTAAATATAAACAACACAAATTTTTGAATTTTTCATAAAAAAAAATGCATTTTGTAAGTACTGCTATTCATTAGCACTAGATCAAATATTGTTATGCTACAAGTAGATTTGGCACCTTCGTAGCCAGGTGGGAAGGAGCAGCAGTGCGTAGCACATGCTTCTTGATTAGGCTGGGGTTCGAGCCCGTGACCACCAAATACGGAGGACGCGGAAAGGTCAGGGAATGACCACCGTATATCTCCGGAGCAATATGGCCTTAGTTGCTAATGCTCCTAAAAACCAAATAACAACAACAGCTACAAGTAGAATTTAAAAAAAAATCAAAAACTTTTTTTCAGAAATGAAAAAGAAATTAGTGAGCCCGGCAGGCCTCACACTTCCACATTTGTTGTGATCGGGAGGGGAATCACCATCATCGGGTTAAATATTAACCTGGTTAAGATTTAGATTAAGTTTATATAATAATAAAAAATTGGGCACTGACACTTTTCCTTAGGCATTCAATCTTGTTTAATAAACCACTGAGTTTACACCTAATTTTCTCCCTGGGCAGGGTCAAATTAAGGGATGAGCCAAATGGCTCAGGGCACTAAAGTTTTTTTTTTTTTGGGGGCATAAATCAAAAGAGAAACAGAAAAAATCATTCTCAATCAATAAGAAACAAGTGAACAGTTTTAAAAAGGAATTCTATATAGGCAATTAGGGTCTGAATATTTGATCATTGAAAAAAACTGTTAAAGCAAATTTATCAGCTGCCTAATTGTTTGGTACAACATTTTGAGTTAAATAAACATTATAAGCAAAGCCCCCTTGTAATGCCTTTTTCTGAATCAATCAAATACATTAAAAATTGCAGAACAAATGATTAACTTAAATGCCTTCTAGATGATGCAATAAAAGTTGGCAATTGAATTGGAACATTTTTAGACAATGCAATCCAGTAACTGAAAGACAGGTTTGAGTTGATTGTAAAGCATAACAATCAATTCTTATCTTATTTTATCTTATCTTCCTTCGTGGATTAGGCGATCCGCCTGTACTGATATCGAAGAGGTCTGCCCATCTTTTCTTTGGTCTTCCTCTGTCTCTTTTTCCTTTTGCTCTATATGTATAAGCTAATTTAGAGAATCTATTATCTTCCATTCTTTCTTCTTTGATGCCGACCGGGCTAGCTGGGTGGGTAAAGTGCCTGCCTGGCAACCCAAAGGTCGCGGGTTTGAATCCCGCCTCGGGCTTGGATCAAAGTACTGCAAAAACCTTTGGAGGTGCATTATGGCCACAGAAGCCGATGCGCCAACAACTACCAAAAAAAAAAAAAAAAACCCTTCTTTCTTCTTTGACAATCAATTCTAATATGGAATTTAGAAATTCTGCATATAGATAGTATTCATAAAATCATCGCTGTTATTGATTTATATGAAGAAATAAAATGTTTGCAAAACCATTTTGAAGATTCTCACTGAAAATCTTGCAATTCAAGTGCTTAAATAATTTGATAGCATCATTGGCAAATCCTTTCATGGTGCTGAGACTTCTATCAGTGGCCAACATTGAAGGGAGCTTTTTTGAAGATGGAATTAATCAAACCCACCTCCGTTCTATGAGGACACAAGATTGGTTGATAACATTGCCTGTCCATTGGTTGGATGGATTGGCAACATTATTAACTGAACATGCCTCTGCCAAATTTAGACCTGGGAAATAATACAAATATTTGCAGCTGTTAAGGCCTGAAAATTTAATCTTTGAAGCAGAAAATTTAACGAGTATATAATAATTAATGCTACTTGTTAAATTAATAAATTGTATTTTTATTTTAAGATGTTAATAAAATAATTTAATGAAAACAATATAAAATTATATTTTATTTTTGAACCTTTTTCAGCTTACAAGCTGCAAGCCAAGTTTCTAGACTGTAGCAATAAAAGTAATTTAGACTTGCATTAATTATATGTCAGCATTGTCCTCTCCAGAGTTTATACACTGATCCTAGTGCTTCCCCCACTGTTTGAAGTATCTCTGAAACTTCTATTTCGCAATGCTGTCCAACATTTTCTGCAGCTCGGCTTCAGAATCTCTGCAATGTCTTAGAATCTTCATCCTTTTAATTGGATTTTCATTTTTGGGACCTTGATGTAGAGCTGGTGAATTACAATTTTCCCTGGCGGAAGAAACTTTTGTTGTTGTTGTTGTTATTTGGTTTTTAGGAGCATCAGCAACTAAGGCCATATTGCTCCGGGATATGCGGTGGTCATTCCCTGACCTTTCCGCATCCTCTGTATTTGGTGGTGATGGGCTCGAACCCCGGTCTAAAGGCGGAAGAAACATCCAATGAACAATTCCCTCATTGTCAAAGAAAACAATCAGCATGCTCTTGATATTTGATCTGACCTTGCCTTTCCTAAGATGAAAGACTTGTGTGAAATATCTCACAATTTTATATAGCGTAATACTGATTGGAAATTCCGGCTACTAATTATTGTAACTTAACACTAAGTACACTGATTTAGCAGTTTAAAGTTTATACAAATCTATAAAATGACTACAATGTTATTTAAATTGCTATTTATTACTCACTTTTAACAAAACCTCCTTGAAATACAAGATTAAAGCTTTACCAAAATAGTAGCGGAAGTGTATCAATGAGAAGGAAAGAAAGTAACAGAGGTATTCTTACTTCTCTTATTGTTAGGCTCAAAGTTTTTCAACTCTCATAGAAGGATACAACAAATCTGAAGGTACTGGTCTTGTTCCATTTATTAGAAATTCTACTGAGACAATTGAACCTGAATTTTTTTATAATAAACGAGTCACAACAAAAAAAACCCTATTTTTTTTCAATAACTTTGGCAATTAATTTTAGTATTATGATAATTACCTTTCAGATATGTAGATGTGATGTTGTCACTTTTGGCACCTGGATTTCATTACCTCGTAGTGTGTGCTTCTTACAAAGACTGGTTTTTCTCAGGTGAGTTGTTACATTTTTTAAAAAATTTAATCTAATTTTTATAAGTTAAACCACTACTACTTTTCTATCATTCAGAAAGTGGCAAGTTGAGAGGCTTATTAATGCTAGTAGAAACAGTAATTTTATATAATGGAGGCATAGTATGAATCAGAGCTGTAATACTCAGTACGTTCTACATTGATAATAATATTTGCAAAATAATAAGAGGAGTTTACCTCAATATAGTACGTAGAACACTTCAACGTAGAAGTGTCTTACGTACTATATTGAGGTAAACTCCTCTTATTATTTTGCAAATATAATGGAGACATGTATACTTATCTATCACATGAATGAAGACTGGAATAATATTTTTAATGCAGTTATGAAGGACATTATGTGGATATATACTACTCAGTAAGTTTTAAAAATAGCACTTTACCATGTGAATATTGCTTTAACATTGCTTTTTAACCTTAACACTTTAATATTGTTTTAGTCGGAATATTTTTTAGAAAAAATTATTAAAACTTTGTTCTAATATCCAAATTAAAAAGATGTTTCTGAATTCAACATTGAATTCTTATTTAAAACCAAGTTTTGGGTTCTGAAGTTATTTGAATGAGACCATAAATAAGTGACAATAGTGTACTGATTCAAATAATTTCAGAACCCAAAAGGTGCCTCCGTAGCCAGGTGGGCAGGAGCAGCAGTGCGTAGCACACACACTTCTTGATTAGACCGGGGTCTGAGCCAATGACCACCAAATACGGAGGATGTGGAAAGGTCAGAGAATGACCACCGCATATCCCCAGAGCAATATGGCCTTAGTTGCTAATGTTCCTAAAAACCAAATAACAACAACAACAATAACAAGAATCCAAAACTTGGCCTAAAGAGAGAATTCGCTATGGAATTCAGAAACATATCTTCTTTTTTAATTTGGATATTAGGTCTGATTAGAGCAAAGTTGTAATAATTTTATCCTTTTCCTACCAACAATCTAATTAAAACAGTATTCACATTATTATTATTATTATTATTAGCCATATGGTGCAAGGAATTATTATTATTATTTATTATTATGATTCCGCTAGAGGGCTAAGAGTAAGCATGTCTACTGTATCAACGCTCTTAAAGAAAATCGGAAATCTTTGCCATTTGTAAGTTGTCTAATTCTTTCTTTTGCTGTTTATTTAGTGCAAGAGCATTAGCTAAAGTGTCTTGTGTTGACTACTCCAAATATTTACAATTATGAATCAAAATATATGCAAAAAGTGCAATCTACCACTACATGTGGTAGAGGTGGTATGTCATGGCTGCAACAATGGATATCATTTTCGATGCTCATTGAAAGAAGCAACCTATAAAGGGATGGCAAAGCAGAAGAAACAACAGTGGAGGTGTATATTGTGCAGAAAAGAAGAGAGGGAAGAAAGAAGTGAAATTTCCTATTCAGCGGAAGATTTTCACGAATTGCTGAATTCAACAACAGGCATAAACGAAGACTTAGAGGTTACACAAATGCAGGTGAACACACTAAATTTAGATGTACTAAGGAAACTATACAGTAAAATACATTTACTGGATTTACTAACAGAAATTGTACCAATAAGGAAGAAAATGGAAGACCTCAAGATAGAAGTAGATGATATCAAAAAATCGATTGCTTTTGTCTCAGATTCCTTCGATAAAATACAAAATAGCATAAGCAAGCTGCAGGACTCCAACACTGCTATCAATAAAAGACTTGTGGATCTGGAAGCTTCTTTCAAGAAAATGAGAATTCTATTCTACTTAACTCATGGATTGACTCGATAGAACAACAGTTATTAGAAAATAATGTAGAAATAGTAGGATTAACAGGATTAGCGAGCCAAGACCTAGAGCATGTTATTCAGCAGCTGGAGCTTGCATTAAAGCTACAGCACAATAACGAAGTGGAACACTACTACATACCTAACAACAAAAAAAAATAAATGACATGCCTACACTAATTGTGAAATTTTAAAATCATGTGGTAAAGGAAAAATGGATGAGAAAGGCAAAAGAAATTTGACTCACAGCAAATGATGTATTTCAGAACAACAGCAGTGCTCCAATCTACATAAATGACCACTTAACAACACACCTCAAGCAATTATTTTGGGAAATAAAACAATTAGTAAAAACCCCCAGTTTCAAATTTTTATGGTTAAAACATGGAAGGATTTACGGGAAGAAGAATGACTCTTCAAGAGCCATAAGAATCTTGAGTTCAAAGGACCTGCAGTATATAATATAGACTCCTTCGGTGTGAATAATTGTAATTTCTTGAAATCTAGGCCTAAGGTAATATTAAGACATCAGGTATGCTTTTTGAGGAATCACAAACTTTCAATTCACCTTTACATTTTTTTAAAAAATCCAAATATCCAAGCTCTTTTAATTGATAAAAAACGTTTTTTTCTGGTAGCTCTAAACATCACGTCATTAAGAAAAAATTGGGTTAAGTTAACAGAGGTTAACATAAAAAGTGATGAAATTGCCAACTATAACATACTAGGATATAACAAGGGGTGGTGTAATAATAATATACTATAGAACATGCTATAAGGGCAATACAGGTTTACCACGAGACTCAGTCTTGCAAAAACTGCTGTCTCAAATTATTAGGAGAAGATCCACAGAACACATTCATGATTTGTGCTTTTTATAGGCCACCATCAGATTCTATAAACACTTTTCTAATAGAATTAGATAACATAATTCTGCAATGGGAAGACATACAAGCTGATAAGACCATACTAGTGGGAGAATTCAATATCAATTTACTAAACAATGAAACAGAAAATGTAATACTCAGATATTCTGCAATCTTAAATAATTATGGATTTGAACATACCTTATTTGGAACAACAAGGCAACAAAGGAGATAGAACAGTAAGCTCCTGCTTAGATCATCTTATAACAAATATAAAGTTGACGTATGCAAATTCCTACATACTACTAAATCAACTTTCAGATCATAGAACATGCATACTAATAATAGATATGTACTCAAAACAACATCCATGTGAACATAAAAAATTAACAAATGTTGCGAAGAACAAACATTTATCAACAGGCAAGCTGAAACACAACACAGAAAACATGTTAAGACAAGAGCAAGCATCTTACACAACTAATGTAAATGTCTTTTCAAATAAAATAATACAAATGATAAACAATTCAAGGATTAATACGGAGAGAAAAATAAATCTCTCAGCTTGCAACACAAATTCTAGGTGTAACAGGATTAAACATAAGAAACATTGGATGACAAGAGAAATAGAAGAATTAATGGTACAAAGAGATAAATACTTCAGGAAATTCCTTCTTTGATGGAAATTGTCCATCAAAGATAGAACATTATCACAATTATAAAACAATTAGAAATAAATTGACAGGTTTGATTAGAAAGCAAAAAAGCACTTACTACAATCAACTTTTTATGGATAAACAGATAACTCAAAAGGATAAATGGAGCATTATAAATAGCCTGCTAAGTACAAGGAAGAAAAGGTCAATGGGAAATCAAATCAAAACACTGTTAGAACAGGTATCTGGTACAAATAAACAATATGAGGCTGCAAACAGATTTGCCAAAGCTGTATTAGAGCTCAGCAGATATAATATACACTATTGCCAAGACTCCCTTGCTCAAAAAGATAATCTTCCTCAGGTAGTGAACTCCTGTGTAATCTTTGCTCCACAGTACATGGAGATCCTCAAGATCATAGAACAGTTAAAGAACAAGAAATCTTACGGACTTGACTGTATTACAGTAACTGAAGTAAAGAAAAATAAAGACCAGTTCACTGCTCTCTTGGTGGAGCTTATAGCACGGATGATGGTGTCAAGAGTCTATCCTACAAACTTACTTTCTTTTAAAATAATCCCTATATATAAAAAGGGATCACCTGATGACTTTTGTAATTATAGACCAATAACAATACAGTCAGTTATAAATAAGATAATAGAAAATTATATATTTACCCATATAAGTAAATATCTACATCAATATGGACTGTTAAATAACTCTCTATTCTCATATCAGAAGGGTAAGAGCACACAGACATTATTAGAGAGTTTAGTAGACTCTTTTAACTTATATTTGAACAACAATAATTTCATAATGATCTTATTTATAGATTTGACCAAAGCATATGACTTAATTGATATCTCAATCTTGAAACAGAAATTACTGAAATATGGTATAAGGAGAACAGTCAATCAACTCTTAACATCTTATTTAACCAAAAGAAAAATCACAGTTGAAGTAGAGAATACAAAAGGAAAATCATACAATATAAAGAGAGGAGTACCACAGGGCACCCATGCAGGGCCAATCATGTTCAACATCTATATAAATGACATATTCAAAGTAATTAAGAACTCCTTTTTAAAAATTTATGCAGATGATTTAATCTTATATACAATTGGAAAGAACCTTACAAAAATGGCATTAGATTTACAGCAGAATGTAATACATTTACAAAATTGGTTGCATGACAATAAATTAGCACTCAGTTTTGAAAAAACCAAATTCTTGGTAATTATACCCCCTCACCAAACCCTAGACATTCATCCATTTATTAAATTACATAAACATGAATGCCTACATGAACAGAACTTCCAGAATTGCAATTGTCTAACAGTTGAAGAAGTTTCAAATCACTGTTACCTTGGGTTATGGATAGACTATAATCTAAGTTCGGCAATGCAAATAACAAATTTGTACAAAAAAAGGAGATTTTATGTGTACTTCTTTTATTATATTAAAAATAAATTAAATCAAAGAAAAAAAGTCACCTTATATTATGCATTAGTGGACTCCCAACTCAATTATTTAGTAAATGTATGGGCAAGAGCAAATATAACTGAAATAAGGGTTATAAACAATTTACTAAACAGGATTCTGAAACTGTTAATGGGGACAAACTCTTGGAATGATCTGAATAAGAGAAGGCAATTTTTGTTAAAATACAAAATACTATATCCAATTCAAAAACTGAAGTTAAATTTATTCTTGAAAAACCTTAACACTATTTATGAAGAGTTGAATCTTCAAAGGAATGTTTCACACAACTTAAGGAATCCAAAAACAGTTGTTTTGCCTCACCCTAGGGTACTAAATAGATTTGGAGATAGGCATACAATCAACATATTAAATAACTTGTTGGCAAGTGTTGATTTCAGGCTCAGGAGAGGTTATTCAATCTCCAAATTAAAATTCCTAGTAAGAAAATTTTTGATACTCAATGATACAATAGAATAGATTTTCAATCACTACCTCTGTTTACAGAGTGGAATGTACTATGTGTAATGACTTCATTGTCTTTTCTGTTAGCTAACAATTTTGTATGCAAAAACTGATTTAACTGATGAATTGCAACTTGTTGTCAAGAAATTTACTTTTCTTAATGAGTTCTTGTATTGTAAACAAATTCAAATGATAAATAAATTTGTATTGTATTGCATTATTATTATTATTATTATTATTATTATTAGCCATATGGTGCAAGGAAGCCTGCAGGTTATGCTGCAAAACACCAGCAAAAAAAAAAAAAAAATTCTGAATTACCCTGAGAGAGAGAACTCTCGGGGTAGTCTGGGTGCGAGATTAGCCTGTGCGGTCATTGCTCCTTAAAGCTCTTCAAACAGAGAAGTTTTTCCTGATTTATTTTCTGCTTTATTAGTTTAAATTGTCATATTAACTTATTTTCTAGAGTAGCTTTATATTCCTAGTTACGATACTTAGTTTAAAGTTTAACTTAGACAGAGATTTTGTAGATATTACTTAGTATCGGTAACGGTATGAAATCCACGTGTCACAAACCAAATTTTTTTTTTAACCAAATGTATTATTATTATTATTATTATTAATAGCCATATGATGCAAGGAAGCCTGAGGCTTATGCTGCACCAGGAAAAAAAAAAGCTCCTGAGTTACCCTGAGAGAGAGAGAGAGAGAGAGAGAGAAAAGTAGAAGGGAATCACCAAGAAAGAGAAGAAGGATGATATCCAGCTCAGGACCCTGGGTGTGCCAAGCCCATACTCACCAGATGTGAGCCCCCGGGGTTAAATGCAGTCGATTTATTAACCAACTGTTATATCAAATTATCTTCTATAAGTAGATTATAGACCTAGTCAGGATCCTTAGTTTATTCTAAATTGAGATAGCGAGATTTGGAAGCTAATCAATACTTACGAGTCCGTAGAAATACCGTTCGTGAATTCCCGCCATTTTTACACGATAGCATAAGCTTAGTGTCGTATAGTGCATAATATAATATTGTCAATTAATCAGTAAATCTATTAATCTTGATAAACTTTATTGTCAATTAAATTGTACTTTTAACTCTATATATATATATATATATATATAACGACTTAATCTAACAAATAATTAATACATAACTATAGTGGTACACGTGATACGGAAGTTGTATAAAGGGAACTCGTAGAAAACACTAGATACCGAAAAAAAAATATATATAACATAACTGTTTTGGGATATAACTTAAGGATTTAATTTTTGTTTTGAATTTTATTGAATTAAATCGGAATCATGACTCTGACCAGAGCAGCAAAGCAAAAGGCTCAAGCTAATGGGAGTGCTATGGTTCAGGGGAGAACTGAGGGGGGCAGTTGCCCTCTGAATCACAGTCTATTAAAATGCACTGTTTGCTTGATGTTTGCGGAGCAGTCGGGTACGGGACATGATACTGCCAAGGGGGATGTCTTTGTGTGTGCACGATGTAAGGAGTGCAAGGAAATCAGGCGACAACTCAGCGTTGTTATGGGCCTTTATGAGAGCTTGAAGGACAGGGTGGATGCCCTCGAAGGAAATAAATTGAGGGGCCCATCAAGCTCTCAGCTGCCCACATCAACGCCAGAGCTTGCACTTGGTCATCAGGCAACACAGAAGCAGCCCCCTAGGCAGAATGCGCTGGTCCCACAGGAACTAGTAGTTGTTGGTAACTCTATTGTCAGGGAAACGGGGAACATCCTTTGTAAAAAGGATAGGTGGAATAGGACCAGGGTATGTCTGCCAGGGGCAAAGGTTGATGACGTTGTAGAGCGGATATCATCTTTTAAGGGCACAAAAGGTGATATAGTTGTACACGTTGGCACTAATGATATTAAGAGTAGGAGACCGGCGGAATTACTTAGCAAGTACAGGTCACTGTTGAAAAAAAGCCGTGAATTAGGGTTGAAATTGAAAGTGTCTGCAATTCTGCCCAGACACGATAGGAGGGAGTATATGATGAGAGCCTTGTCGATCAATTCGGCCCTGGAGGGATTGTGCAAGGCTCAAGGGGTAGAATTTTTTTCAGCCTGGACTGTACTTGTTAACAGGAGAGATTGCTTCTACAGGGATGGGATACACTTAAATAGAAAGGGTGCAAGAATTTTTGCTGATGCTGTCGAGGCAGTGTTAGGTGGGTCGGAAAACTGCTAGTTGGGGGGGATACAAGGACTAATAGATTAACAGTAGCCAGTGGCAGAGGTGGAAGTGATTCTTGCACTGCTTCTATTGAAATGAGCAGAAGTCTGAAAAACAAGATGCAGGATATTTCAGAGACTGCTGGTAGTCATTGCGGTACAAGTAAACACATGGGTTGTGTTAGGGTAGCTAAGAATAGAAACAGGTGCATGTATACCTGCGTGTACACCAATGCTAGGAGTTTGGTAAATAAATTTGATGAATTTGAGGTATTGCTCAAAACATCAAAGGCAGATATTGTTGGGATATCAGAGACGTGGTGTCACACAGATATAAGTAATGCGGAACTGGAATTTGGGGAATACAATGTGTATAGAAAGGATAGACAGGACAGGAGGGGAGGAGGGGTTATGCTATTAATTAAGAAACACATAAAGTCCAAGGAAGTGAAGCCAGTCGACATCGATGGACAGGGCAGCGTCGAGTCAGTTTGGTGTGACATAAGCATAGGGAAATCAAAATTGAGAGTAGGAGTGTGCTATAGGCCTAATGACTCTGATGAGTATAATAAGATATTGTACAGGGAAATAGAGTGGGCCAGTAAATCAGAGAGTCTTATAATGGGGGACTTTAATTTCCCAGATATTGACTGGAATTTGTGGGTTGGTCACTCGCACACTAGCAAGGCTTTTGTGGATTTATTGGATGATTGTTTTCTACATCAGCATGTTCGTGAGGCAACAAGAGGGAGCAATACTCTTGATCTGATTATCAGTAGTGATTCTTCATGCATTAAGAACCTGCAGATAAATGAACCACTAGGTGGCAGTGATCACAGTGTGTTGAAGTGGGATTTACTCAAGGAGGTAACTACCATCAGAGGTAAAGGGAAGGGTTTTTGTTTTCGTAAAGGCGACTATGATGGTCTGAGACAGTATTTAAATTCTATACAGTGGGACCAACTGATGATGTTACCAACAGCAAACTCAAAATGGGAAGCATTCAAGGAACTAATCTTGGAGGCTACCAGGCTTTACATACCAACTAAGAAATATTGTTCAAGGTTTAGGCCTAAATGGTTGTCAGATGAACTAATGAGACATGTGGCAGAGAAGAAAAATGCATGGGATACATACAAATTAATGGGTGACATGGAAGCCTATGATAGATATAAGTTGGTCTGTAACCAAGTCACAAAGGAGATTAGGCAGGCAAAGGCAGACTACGAAAAATCCTTGGCAAAGGATGCAAAGAAAAACAGAAAAGAGTTCTTTACATACTTGAACTCGAAAAGGAAAGAGATGAATCAGATTGGTCCACTGGATATTGATGGTTCAACAGTTGAGGATCCTGCTCAGGTGGCTAACAATCTAAACGAGTATTTTGCATCTACATTCACGCATGAGGAGTTATTCAGGAAGGAGAATGATGTAGGTAAAGTAAACATTGGCAGTGAGCTGGATGATTTTGTAATAACTGAGAGGAAAGTGGAGGAGAGATTGTTGAGGATAAACATAAAAAAGGCACCTGGGGTGGATGGGATCTATCCAGTTATATTAAAGGAGGCAGCAAAGGAAGTAAGCAAACCCTTAGCCATAATTATGAGAGCTTCCTTGGACTCAGGGGAGGTACCTATGGACTGGAAATGTGCAAATGTGACCCCAATTCACAAAGGAGGTTCAAAGGCTGACACAAGTAATTATAGACCTGTTAGTTTAACTTCTGTTCCAGGTAAATTAATGGAGGCACTGGTTAAAGAAGCACTGCAGGATCATCTAGACAAGAATTCAGTTATAGCTCAGACGCAGCATGGTTTTGTTAAGGGCAGGTCTTGCCTGACCAATTTGATTGGATACTATGATGTAGTCACAAAAGAACTGGATGCAGGGAATAACTTTGATATTATATATTTGGATCTTAGAAAGGCTTTTGATACTGTTGCACATGGAAGACTGCTGCACAAATTGGAGCAGTGTGGCATTGGAGGCAAATTGCTGCTATGGATAAGGGGATGGTTGAGTGGCAGAAGACAGAGAGTGGTAATCAATGGACACTGCTCAACGTGGACTAATGTTATTAGTGGAGTTCCTCAAGGTTCAGTGTTGGGTCCGTTGTTGTTTTCGGTGTTTATGAATGATATTGATGATGGGATATCAAGTTTAATGTCCATGTTTGCAGATGATACAAAGGTTGGCAGGGTCGTTAAGGACAATACTGACGCTATGCTGCTGCAACAGGATCTGGAAAGGTTGAACAGATGGGCTGAGAGGTGGCAAATGAGGTTTAACATCGACAAATGTAAAGTGCTGCATATGGGAAACAGTAACCCCAGAGCAACGTATCAACTCTGCGGTACTACACTGACAGTGGTGGAGAATGAAAAGGACCTGGGGGTAATTGTGCAGGCAGATATGAAGTTCTCTGAGCAGTGCAGACGAGCTGCAAGAGTAGCTCATGGTGTCTTGTCAATGATATACAGGAATTTTTCTAGCAGGGATAAGGAGGTGATTATTCCCTTGTATAAGGCAATGGTAAGGCCACATCTTGAGTACTGTATACAGGTCTGGAGGCCTCATTTCAAGAAGGATGTAGAGCTGCTGGAACGGGTACAGAGAAGGGCAACAAGATTAGTAAATGGAACAAAGGGTTGCTCTTACGAAGAAAGGCTTAAGTTTTGCAAATTACAGAGTCTGGAGACTAGGCACCGGCGAGGTGATCTGATAGAGGTGTATAAGGCTTTGAATGGTTTGAGCATGCTCAATGCCAATGGGATTCTTCATCTCTCTCAGAATAATCACCTCAGAGGGCATAAATTCAAATTGAGGAAGGACGGATGTCGGATAGATGTGCGGAAATTTGCCTTTGGCCAGCGGGTGGTTGGTTGGTGGAACCGACTTCCATCACTTGTTGTTGAAGTTGATAGCCTAAACAAATTTAAAGCTCAACTGGACAGGTATTTCGAACGAACGGAGGGGTGAAATGGGAGTGGGTTTTTTTTTTTTTTTTTGGCTGATGCTGAATAAGCTTGCTTTCTTGCATCATATGCCTCTGCTAATGCTAATGCTAATGCTAAATTCCCTTCTACTTCTGACACTTGTTCTGAGAACAAGTGCCAGAAGTAGAAGGGAATCACCAAGAAAGAGAAGAATTATGATATCCAGCACAGGACCCTGGGTGTGCCAAGCCCATACTCACCAGATGTGAGCCCCTGGTAGAGTATGATTTCTAAAAACCTGCCTTCCTTTGCTAGCATGGCTAACACTTGTTTTTTTTATTTTTTTCCCAATCTGGAATGGTTTAACAAAAAAAAAAAAAAAAAAAAACCAACTTAAACAAAAAAACACAGCAAACGCAGTCTGTTTTAATTTTGATATACTATGAATTAAAAAAAAAAAAAAAAGAAGTAGTAAACTGTAGCCATTATCAACCCACTGCAGGATTGAAGCCTCCTCAGCTACTCACGTTGAGGGAAAATGGACCATAATTCACTACCCGACAAAATTTTTTTTCCGTCATACCTCTGGAACAAAAGTTGGTTATTCTGAACAAAATTAATGTCCTGATTATGAAAATATCAATCTTTTACTTCTGTCATGTCTGCAATAAAAGATATATGCATTTTTTAAATTCCTTGTTTTTATACAATATCAGCATACATGGTTGTAATTATTACACACATTATATGTTATTTAGACATTATTCCCACTCAATGATTTCCTTTTATACTCCAGATTTCTTTCCCATTTAAAGAACCAACAGTAATCTCCCATCATGGCAGAGTCCCAGCAACCTTGGTATCGTTTTTACATTGCAGATACGTCCTGAGGAAGCACTCTCCTTGTTCATCACTGACATCTGCTAAGTTTTCAGGAAAGAAATCCAGATGGGAATGAAGGAAATGCATTTTCAATGACATTCGGCACCCCATGTTATTATAACATTTCAGCCAGTTTGTCACCAGTTGTTCATAGTTCTCTTCCTTTCTCTTTCTGAGGAATCTGTGTACCACAGCCTTGAAAGATCTCCATACAGCTAGTTCAACATCATTCAGGTTTCGTTGAAATTCTTCATCTTTTAGGAGCTTTCTTATTTGAGGACCTATGAAAATTCCTTCCTTCAGCTTTGTATGAGATAAGTTTGGAAACATTTTCAGTAAATATGCGAATCCTCTGCTTTCTTTATCCAGTGCCTTAGTGAAATTCTTAATCAGTCCAAGCTTGAGTGTAAAGGGGAAAGAAAAACCTTTTGTGGATCAACCACTTTACATTGCTTTTGCCGGGAATATATTCATCTCTCTCTCTCTCTCTCTTGTCCCAGTGCTGTACGACGTAGTGTTTGGCTGTTGCATGACTATCCCACAAACACAGGAAACAACAGTATTTAGTGAAACCACCTTGCAACCCAACAAGCAGTCCAATCACTTTGAGATCTCCATAAATATTCCAACCATAGTCATTGTAACATACGTAAGTTTCTTTCAGGCCAACAGCATGAACAAAAGCAATTGATGGTAAAGTATTTCCATTATGAAGCAATACTGCTTTCAAACTTAGCTTTGACGCATCAATGAGCAAATGTCATTCAGAGGTATTGTGATAAATGTTCAGTTTGTGCATAAGACCAACAACGTCTTTGCAGACACACATGTTGTTTTCCATTGCAAAATATCTTGAAAACTCTTCATTTTGCTTATGGTATATTGTAATGTTTGTACCTTTGGCGAATAAGTTCCACTGTTGTAGTCTGGATCCGAGTAATTCAGCCTTCTCTTTGGGTAAGCCCAAGTCTCTGATCAAGTCACTTAATTCTTGTTCAATGTAGTGTGGGGCCTTTTCTTTTTCTGGCCCGTAGTCCAAATCATGCGAAGTACATGGTTCGGCAACATTTGGTAAAACAATTTCTTCTGTACCAAAAATCACTACTTCCAATACCCCAAGATTTTGGTGGCACAGATACTGGCAGTTTTTTACTATGTGGCACTGGCCTAATTGCTGATGGGATATTTGATGCAGTGCTGGCTCTTTTTGGAAATACCTTTTATTTTTGTCATGCAGAAATAGCAGTCGTCGAAATGATTCTTGGGCTCGCACCACACCATAGGGATGGCAAAAGGTAATGCTCTCAGCTTGCCATATAACCATAGCCTTAAGTTCGTTGTACAAGTAATACAATAGATATGTGGAGCCCAATTTTGTTTCTTGGTCACCGATCTTGCAGCCGAAGTATGATGAATATACAACTTTTGTGACATTGTATATTTTCTTCCACTGAGTTTTTGGGGTTAATGTCCACACCCCAGGGGGCTCACATCTGGTGAGTATGGGCTTGGCACACCCCAGGGGGCTCACATCTGGTGAGTATGGGCTTGGCACACCCAGGGCCCTGAGCTGGATATCATCATTTTCTTCTCCTTTTTGATGATTCTCTTCTACTTTTGACTCTCTCTCAGGGTAACTCAGAAATTTTTTTTTGGCTGACGCTGCATAAGCCTCAGGCTTCCTTGCACCATATGGCTAATAATAACAATAACAAACATAGCAGAAGGTGTCTGGGTGATTGACGCAAGGTCTGTGCTTTGTCTTCTGCATTTTAACAATGCAATAACCTAAAAACAGTAAAAGCAATTGGTAAATTTGAACAGAAGGTGAATTCTTGTAGCGTAGTTTGTCATACACTATATTGAACAGTTGAATGGTGTAATAAAATTAATAAAAATACTGACTTGTCTGGAAAAGTGCATCAAAATGTACTATATTGCAAGGACAATGTACTTGCTTAACTTTTAGCCCAATAAACAAAACCAACCAAAAGTTAATAAGTTTAAAAATTGTATTTCAAACAGCAATGATGTCTTTGTACAGAATCCAGTTACCTATCTATATCTTAAAACTGAGACATGATAGGAAATTTTTATGACTGATTTTAAATTCTATACATAAAACTTGTATAGAAGATATTGATTTGCTGGAGGTAAAAATCATGACCATTGATTTGCTGGAGGTAAAAATCATGACCATTGATTTGCTGGAGGTAAAAATCATGTTGGGTAGTGAATCTGCCACACTCGTCCAGTGTGGGGTTAGCAGATGGACCATATTTAGCAGTCAGGGGCTTGAACCCAGTCTACTCAAGGAGCATGTGCTACCGCTCCTGACCACTCTGCTGTGGAGGCCATTATACTATGAATTATGAGACATTAAATTTTTGTTTGTTGTTTAACAGATGCTAGGTGAGCAAGAGCATATACTTTTCTTCTAGGCACTCCCACACAATGTTTGTGAGACACCAGCAACAAGTGTCTAATCTTGCTGTGATGCTTTAATTTTGTCGGTTAAATGCAAACAGCTCATAAAAATCACTTTCATGTTGTGTTTACCAGATGACCTTGAAAATTCTAAAAATATATGATAAAAACTTTATTATTGGTTTTTCTCATTTATTTTTGTTCGATATTTTTTAATTGGTTTAGCAAATCATAAATTGTAGATCACCATTTTAAAATTCAGCAAAAAAAGATAAAAACAAGGAATCAAATAGACAGCACTTGTGTGTCCTTGTTACAATTGAGGGTGTGAGTGAAGGTTAATAATGTATTACCAATTTTGTTAAGATCCCAAACATCAGATATATGGGTATTTTATGTTAAAAAATAATTATGTTAATTGTATGTTAAGAATTTTGATAGAAATTTCTTCCAAAATAAACATTTGCTATGCTTGGCAGTCAGTGATTTCCACACAGTCAAAATAAAAATAATGCTGGCATGCAGTATGTAACAATTTCTTGTTACATACTGCTATTAGAAAAGATATTAGTTTGCAAATTTGCATACAGTTGTACATTTAACATTTATTGAATTTTGGTAAATGCCTTTGATATATATGTGTAAATTTTTTTATCTTAGTTCCTTGGTTTTAATCCAACTACCATTTTATTTTCTTTCATTTTTCTTTAGATTTGTAGCGTTACAAGTCTATTTATGTGTTATGTCTTGGTTTAATTATTACAATTGTTGTTATTGATTTTACAGAGTATAAAATACTAATTTTAGATATTACTCCAGTATACTGTCTGTCAGAATTACAGTTGTCCTGCAATAGCATGGCTCGATCAGTGCCAGTCTGATATAGTGCCTGTACTGTTTGGTAGTTTCTCCCAGAGCTGCACTCTCTTCTCCTGAAATAGTATTGTTTAGCATTAGTATTAATATTATCCATATGATGTAAGGAAGCCCAAAAAAAATAAAATAAAATAAAATGCATCTGTGACTTCTCATATAGATACCTATGCAGCTAACCGTTCAATTTTCTCAAGCTGTCAGCCTCAACCACTGAAATTTATTTCAGTAATTAACAACTGCTGGCTAAAAGAAAACTTCCTACAATCAAGTTAAAACCTCTTCCTCCATAAATTGAATTTGTGCCATTAGTTCTTGGAATAATTTTTAATATTGAAAATTTCACCCTCATTCATTTTACTTTCTCTTCTATTTCAAGCCTTTCCTTACATGGACACCTTTTTTACAGTCTCATCAAGTAGATTGCCTGTCTTTGTACCTTTCAAGAAACTCAGTGTGTTTTGTTTTTTTGTGATCTCCATATTTGGACAGTTTTCAAAGTGGAGCCTTACAATTGCCTTGTATAGGTGGATTATAACCTATCTCTACAAGTAAATATTTGATAATCATCAGTCAGCAGATGCTTGGGACCTTAACAGGCTGCAATTGAAAAAGTACCCTTTGCTGCTTCTTGACCAGATGGCCATTCAGTGTAACTAACAATATTTTCCAGGAAAAGAATTTTCTTTGATATCTCTATTAAAAATTTTACATTTAAATGATAATTAGCAAGTAAACAGCTGAACTGCAGGCTCGACTCAAAACGAAGTTTCATCTATTTAGAAACAGTTAATATTATAGCAAATTCCACATGTCATAAAGTTTATATTTGGATCTGTGTTAATTATCCACCACTGCTGTGTCAAGCATAAAAACTTCCGCCACTTTCAGCCATCTACCTATGACATTTCAAATTACTAGTGGCACCTCTGTCCACAGCTAGACCACTCTGGACACTGCTGTCCATGGACATCCCAACAGGGTAGCAGTACCCATAACACTTGAGCTAGTATGCCTTAGTACTGGCTGTCATACCGTGCTCAGAGTCACTTAGATTATGTTGTTCACCCATTCTTTTAACGAACTGAACACAATTTCTCAGTATCTGACTACTTGCTTTATACACCCTCATATGCAGTTCAGTATCATCCTAAGATGCAAATAGTGCAGTTGCACCAGTCCTGAGTTGGGGTCCCAAAAAGGTAAGGAGAAAAATGAGAAAGCCACATTTAAAAAAAATAAATTACATTACACTAGAACTCAAGCTTGTGATGATATGCCACTGTTAATATTGACATGTGACTTTGTTCCTGATAGGGTGGTGACTCAGTTTCTTGGTTGATGTTAGCATATTTAATAAATACATTCATTCAGTGTATTTATTACTGAAAGAACTCTCTGAGGTTACTACAGTATACACCAACAATTTTCGTTGTATATAGTGTTCTTAATGTATTCAGTATGTACTTTTTTATTTTCATAAGTATGGTCTGAATCATAGAAAATTTTTCATGTAAGATAAATATTATTAAGTATTTTTTTTTTTTTTATTATTATTTAGCTAATTACATTTGAAAGAAAAATTAGAAAATGCTAGATTTTTGATCTTAAGAATTCATTAAAAGTATTAACCAGAACTATGCTATTTGTTTTGAGAACTTTAAATTAATGAAAATATAGGAGGCAGAATCATATGACAATAACCCTATTCTATGATAATGATGACTACTCTTTTTTTCTCCTCTTAATTGATTTCATTTTCTTTCTAACGTCAAAATAATTTTCCTCCTAATGATTCAGCCAGTGGGAGAAGCGAGATGCAGGTTTCTCGGTAATACGTAACAAAAGCTTGTTTTACTGTGGTAAAATAAGCTTCTGTTTAAGTATGGTCACGCACTCACTGTTTATCTAACATGACCATGCAGTACCATTCTTGATATATAACATTTATTTAAATAAACTAAATGCAACAAGGCATAATATTTTAAGAGTTTAAGATTCTATATCTATATAATATCGGTGTACATACAAAAACTACGATCGTAATGTGAAAGGCACCCACCGATGAAAAGCCAACTAGATTTGAAATGGTGCTGTGTGGGTGATGGTGCCCACCAAGAATAAGTGACAATAATCTTCTCTATTAGTGAAGCATTACTTATTCGAGGTAGTGCAATACATGGTAACTCATTGTGAAGGATGAGCACAATATGAGATACAGATGAAATGATGCCTTTCCCACTATGATCGTAGTTTTTCTTTAAGAGTTAACTGTCTATGGTGTACCTACACCAATATTATATAGATATAGTAATGTATTTATGTATTCATAGATGAGGAAGAAACACACACAGAGTCGAAAGCTTCTGTAAGTATTATATTTTATTTTATCAAAAGAAGCAAGCGCAGTGAGCAGGGGGAAAATCCCCCCCTAGTATATCATTAAAACTATTCACTTGAATCAGATATAAAGGAACTGTTTTTATCTGTAGGAAGTCCTCATAACATACCAAAAGAACTGGTGCACTTACTTTTTGGTAAGTAAATCTATGAATATACTGTTAGATATGAAACTCATTTATTTATAGATAAGTGCAATTTGTGTTGATCATTTCATTTTTTTTTCTTTCATTGAGGATAGTTATTCATCTAACACATTATATGACTAAAAATATTCAGACACCCCTACAAATATTGGATACTGTGCCAGAATTCCTTCCCCCCCATGTGTATCAGATGTGCCAAAGAAATGCTACAAGTCTGCCTGTTCATCAGCAGTGCATTAGAAACCAGTACTGGTTGTGTGCTTCTTGTTAGTATACTGTCCCAGTCATGTAGTTTGGCGGTGATAGTACTGGGCCACTTCAGATGGTTCAGACTTGGTTAATTGGTTATAATGCCTGAAACCATGACTTACTTGGACATTATGGACAATTATATATTACTGACAATGTCGCAGTACTATGGAAACAGGTCATATCAGTATAATGGTGCCTTATGTCATACAGAACTGGTTTGTGGACAATGATGTCAAAAATTTGGACTGGCTGGTTCAGAGCTTAGACTTCAATCTGATTGAACATCTATCGTGTGAATTGGAATGCCAGATTAGGCTGCAGCCAAACAGATTTCTTAAAAATTGACTCTGATGGCTGTTTAGGAGAAATGAGATTGAACTCCAGCTGACATTAGAAGTTAGTAGAAAATACATCCAGGAAGGTTGAGCCTGTCATACAGATTCACATATACCTTCATTATATACAAAATATAGTTATTTACACAGAAGAACCCAGATCATTATCATAAGAAATGCAGAAATAAGACTCAATTAATTATGAGCATGATTCAAATGAAAAACAGCAAAAGTTAAATAAACAAATCTTTAACTATGGAATGGCTTAACTATAGTTTAAAATAATCTTATGTAATGAATTCTCTTTTAAAATCTTCATCAGAAATTAAGCAACATACAAAATTAATTAATTGAACAAGGTACCCTTATGGTTAAACTGTTCTAAAGTTCTATAACAAAGTACAGTCCTTTGCTTCAAAAAGGAGTGAAGAAATGCATTTGTTCATCCCTTTGTTGTGTAGCAAAGGAATTAAGGAATAAGCGAAAACAATAAATAAATACATTATTATGTCTTGAAGAATGCTATAATTTTTACTCCTGATGTATTTATAATTTTTAAACAGTCAGTTTTGTTTCTCTAATTCTTCATTTAAGGCTTGAAACAATTTTTTAAAGTTTTATGGACATTTATTTCTTATTTTTATCAACTTTTTTTTCTATTTATAGGCAATCGCTGTACAGTGACACTTCTAGAAGAATATTCCAGAAATGATGATTTAATCAAAAATCGTGTTGGTGTCAGTCAAGTACAAGAAATGGCTTACCTCTTAACTGATAAATGCTAAATATGCTTATTATGTTGTTGGTAAAGTAATCCACAACCCATATTTCAGAATTAGCCACGATAAAAACTAAAAATATTTCCATAATCTATATATTCAAAACCTGTGAGCAATACTGTTCTGTATTATTATTATTATTAGCCATTTTATTTAGAAGTTTTATGAAAATTTTGTTACATATTTCATTAATTCATGCTCCTTTTCAATTTTATTAAAATTGAAAAGTGTATGACTTGTGAATTTATGATGTTGTTCAGGTTTACTGCACAAAAGGAGATAATCGGTGACACTGTTTAAACTTATATCTGTAACAGTTGGATGCATTTCGAGATTTAAAACAAAACATTTATAATTCTTCTATCAGTATTTTCAATTATATCAATTATATGGATATCATTTCAGAATAGTATTTAAAGAAACCATTATAATAAAATAATGTGTACTGATTCAACATCTGTTGCCAATAGACATGATTTTGTAATATAACAACAGCAGTGTAAGTTAAAGTATAATGTTATCTGTGACAGACACTGTACTTTTCTAAAATACAGGAACTTCCCCGACTTACGTAAGTTTTGCTGGCCAATGCATAAAAAAATCATGGAAACAAATTTTGCATCCCGTAAGAATAAATGGAGGTATTTTGAAAATATCGTAATCTGAATCCAATAAAAATAAACACATTGTTTTTTCTGTTTGTAATTTGTTCCCAAGTCCTTGGAAGTTGAAAATTCGCTATATTACTAAGCTATTTATCTCTCTAAAAGGTCATGTTTACAATTGAAATTGCACTACCCTTTCATCGTTATCATATTTTTCCGTTATAAGAATCAATTTGGAACGCCTTTGTGATATTTTTCTAAAGCACATTTCTGGAGGTCACAACCATAAAACAATAAAAACAATTTGCACTTTCCAGTTCATTGGACTTTTCTTTTAGCGTGTCTAATTATAAATGGGTAGTAAACTCAATCTTATTGCATTTGCGATAATACCGATAACTGGAATTCTGTGGGTTTTTACATTACGGTATTATGGTGAAATGAGTTCCCCTTCACTAAAATTGTCAATCATATAAAAACAAATTTTGAGAAACTTCTCTTCATTCCTATTTACATATTACAATGATGAAGGGAAAAGGGACCAACGGAAAGTACAAGTGCTGGCAGTGCCAGGAAACAAAACAAAATTGATTTAGAAATGAAGATGAAAAAGTATGAAGCAAGATAAAGTTTGTCATCTATTGTAAGGGAATTAGGTCTCACTGTTTCAACAGTGAATACTGTTTTAAAGGACAGTGCACGTATAAAAGAACATGTCAAAGGATCAATGCACTTAAGATCAACACTGATCACAAAACAGCGTTCAGGTGCTATATCAAAGATGGAACAGCTGTTAACAATATGGATAGAAAATCAGATTCAGAAGCGAGTGCCCCTGAGTCTAATGACCACTCAAGCAAAAGCAACAAGTATTTATAAAGATATTAAGGATAAGTACGGCAAACCCCAACCCAGTTCTTGGCAAGCAACAAGTGGTGTAATAGGTTCAGGCACCGCGCTGGTTTCCACGTTAAAGTATGCGGTGAAGTCGCCAGTGCCAATTCTGCAGCTGCAGAGAAATTTTGTGATGCACTGGAAAAAAATTATTGATAAAGGCAGCTGGCTATTCAACGCAGTAAATTTTTAACCTTGACGAGACTGCTCTGTATTGGAAAAAAATGCCAGATCAAACATACATTACCAAAGAGGAAAATACAATGCCAGGTTTCAAGGCGCCAAAAGATATGGCCACGTTCTTGCTTGGGGCTAATGCAGTGGGAGATTACAGATTAAAACCATTGCTTGTATACCATTCTGGAAATTCATTTAAGGGCATCAGTAAAGCCACCCTACCTCTGCATTTCCGATTGAACCAGAGAGCATGGATAACATCTCTCTTTGAGGATTGGTTTAAATGCGGCTTTATTCCCGAGGTTGAAAAATATTGTAAAAGACAACAGCATTCCTTTAAAGATTTTGCTTCTATTAGATAATGCTCCTGGACATCCTACGCATCTAGATGATTTCAATTCGAATGTGAGAATCATATTTCTACCACCAAACACGACTTCACTCATCCAACCAATGGATCAGGGTGTTATTTCTAATTTAAAAGCATACTATTTATGCACAACATTTTCTTGAGCATTGTCTGCAGTAGACGAGAAAAATTTTACATTGAGAGACTTTTGAAAATCTTACAATATTTACCAAGCCATCTTAAACAGGATGAAGTTACTAAAAGTTGTTTAAATGGAGCATGGAAGAAAATATGCCTACGGCATGTAAAAGGCTTCAAAGGATTTGAAAAAGACGAGTCATACGAAGAGGTTACAGATAAGATGGTAAAGGTTGCAGAGCTACTTCAGTTGGAAGTTGATGCCAAAGACGGGGAGGAATTAATAGAGGAAGAAGAGAAGGAATTATCTAACAAAACTTATTGACTTGCAGGCAGCAATAGTGAAAGAAGAAAATGCTAACAAAGCTCAAGATGACCCAAATGAGGAGCTGAGATGCTTCAATACCAGAGAAATGGCAATGGCATTTCGTGAAATTGCATCGGCAATGAGGTTTGAGAAGATGGATCCTGACAGTGAATGATTCTTAAAAGTTAACAGAGGGGTGATTTCTGCTACAAAGAAATCTGCTATGAAAAGAGAAAACCGCCGTCCAGTCATCCATTAATGTTCTTTCGTAGGTTGAGCAGCCGACCCCTTCTAAATCTCCACAGCGGCGTACTTATCAGCTGAAGACATCAATTCTGGCAACAATGCTCGTAAGGTAAAACTTACTGACGTTATGCCTGTCTCCTCTCTTTTTTTTTTTTTTTTTTGTAATTTTATAATTTTGAATTTTTTTTAAATTGCACGCTTTTGTAATTTTTCCTGCACATGAGATAAAAAATTGAGTACAATAAATAATTCTATTTACATGTTCATCGGACATTTTTTTTTTTTGATTCAATCAATTTAGTGAGCACAGTTCCGAGTGCTGCAGAAGCATGGGGGGGAAATTCCGACTTTCATAGCGTTCTGCGGAATGCAACCCTTATGTAAGTCGAGGAGTTCCTGTAACTTATATGGCATGCATGCATGCGTGCGTGCGTGCGTGTGTGTGTGTGTGTGTGTGTGTGTGTGTGTGTAAGATGCACATGTGCACAATGCAGTTCATGTGTTGCATTTTCAATTCAGCAATGTGTCCTCCCTTTTTAATCAGGCCCCTTCAGTTAGAGTAAATAAAAAATATTAGAAAACATTTTAGAAAATAAACCTTACATCCTTATTAGAATTAAAAGAAAAGTTTAAGCGGGCTAACATATGTTCAAAAGAGGCAAAAGAAAAAGCTGGTAAGATTAATTTGACAATTAAGTCAATAAAACAAAGGTTTTTCAAAAACTTATCAGTTTCCTGGAGCTTTCTTTGAAAAATTCTTTGACTAGCACATGAATACTCTTATCCCTGATTTACTTGCTTATAGGCTGACCGGGCTAGCTGGGTGGGTAAAGTGCCTGCCTGGCAACCCAAAGGTCGCGGGTTCAAATCCCGCCTCGGGCTTGGATTAGCAAAAACCTTGGGAGGTGCATTATGGCCACAGAAGCCGATGCGCCAACAACTACCAAAAAAAAAAAAAAAAAAACTTGCTTATAGACTAATGATTGGAATATAGTACAGTAGAAGCCCTCTTATCCAATGTGATCAGGATTAGTAGTTGGTCAGTTAATCAAAAAAGCTGGTTAAAGCACAGCATCATCAAAAAAGCATACAAACATACATACCATAATTTTATTTTCACTTAAACATACACACATTCATTTACATAAAATCAGTAATTTTCATCCATTTATATGATGAAATTTGATGTTCTGCAGCATATTCGCCTCAATTTCTTTTATGAACATCCCATTGTTGACTATTGAATCATGCTGTTGCTCAGTATAATGTAAAGCTGTATCTAAGATGTTTTTGACTGCTGAACGAGAAATTTTTGGCTCTGGATTTTATTCAGTTCTCTTCTTATTTAGATCCATCTGTTTCTGTCACAGTATGTATGTGTTTTTTCATCATCAAGAATTTCATTTTCCAACAAATCATCACTGATTTGTTGGAAAACAAATCAGTGATGACCTGCATTGCTACAGGCAACTGTCGCGATTTTCACTTTGGATTGTTTTGAATCCTGGTGTTAGAGGCTCTACTTTTTTTTTTGCCATCATTTTTGTGGGTAACATCTTGTAATTTAGACCACCTGTTTCATCCATATTGTAGAGTTGTTCTCCAGTCAGTTTTTCTCTGTTGATAATGACCTTAAATCTTTGAAATTTGGAACAGCAGACTGATCAGCTGCTAATACTCAATACATGAATATCACAACATTTTTCTAATGTCCAAGCCATTCATCACTTGCTATAAAACTTTCTGCACCATCAGTCTCATGAGGTAAGGCATAGGTCTTTTATTTGACACTGCTTTATATAGATCTGTCTGTCTTTCTTCCATAAACTCCAGCCATAATGCATTGTCTACTGTCTCTAATTTTAGTTTCTTTAGAGTGGAGCAAAAACTTAACTACCCTTTTGAAACAAACTGAGTGTAAAATTCTTCTAAATTTTTATCATTTTTCTCATCTTTTACAGTTTTCTCCCCACCTAATTCAACATCAATATTTTTAGAGACTCCTTTATTGAGTTTTTACAGACTATACAACTGTATTTTCTTAGAAACAATAACTCTTTATTTTCTCACCTATAGTGTCATTAATTTATATAATATTTAATTAAATTACATACTTTAGTTACAATAACAAATAATTTTATTGGTTCTGTTAGAACCAATAAAATTATTCCACCCAAGAGATTCCACCTGTGGGTCTCTCTCGGGTGGCATATAGCTCTACAGGTAGGCACAGTACTAAGTTAGCCTACTAGGCTAACGTCAAAAGAATTTCTACAGGCAGGTTGAGGTCATTCACTAGCTATTCCATGGCACATTCACACTACAATTCCATCACTTCACATCAACAAACTGTTGGTCTAAAAAATGCACTCTAAGGTCAGTACCACGAATTACTGATGTTGACTGGCATATAGAAATTCTCTCCATTATAGTGCCCATGGCAGTATGCTGTTGGTATTATACTTAAAAGTGTTTTAAGAGGGAAGGGGAAGAGAATCAGTTAAGCTCAGGTTAATTAAAAGGGCATCTATCGTAAATAAATAGAGTTTAAAGTATTGGTTAAATCAAATGCTGAAATAATAAGTATAACAGAAACATGGTGTCACTCTAATATTATGTACAGAAAGGACAGACATGAAGGGGGAGTGATGATTTTATTAGATGCAGATTTCCAGTGTAATACTGAATCAGTCTGACATGCCATGAACATTGAGAAAACAAAAGTGAGAGTTGGAATCTGTTATAGGCCAAATAACTGTGATGAGTAAAAGATACAGCTCTACAGACAGAATGGGCCAACAAATTAGAATGCTTTATCATGGGGGATTTCAGCTTTCCAGATATTGTTTGGAACTTGTGGGTTGACTTCACTCAGTAGCAAAACATTTCTCGATTTGCTGGATGACTGATTTCTACACCAATATGTTAGAGAGGCAGTAAGAGAAAGCAAGTTGATTTGTTTATCAGCAGTGATTCATCATGTATTAAGATTCTCCAAGTATATATGAACTTAGGTGGCAGTGATCATAGCATATTAATATGGGATTTATTCAAAGAAATAACTATTGTCAAGAGTAAAGGGAAGATGTTAAAATACGTAAATGCTAAAATATGTGAATGCAAAATATGTAACTGGTGTTAAAATATGTAAATGCCAAATGCAAAGTGTTTAGAGAAGTAATCACAGACTCATTGAAGTTGTTTATACCAAATAAGAGATATTGTAAGGTTTAGATCAAAATGAATGTCAGGTGAACTGATAAGCTCAGTGGCAGAGAATAAAAATACATGGGATGATTATAAATCATCAGGGAATACAGAGTTGTTGTTTGTTATTTGGATTTCAAGAGCATTAGCAACTAAAGCCATATTGCCCCGGGGATATGCAGTGGTCATTCCCTGACCTTTCCGCATCCTCCGTATTTGGTGGTCACATGCTTGAACGCCGGTCTAATCAAGAAACGTGTGCTTCACACTGCTGCTCCTACCCACCTGGCTATGGAGGTGCCAATACAGAGTCTTAAGGTAAGTACGGACTAGTGTGTAACTAGTCTTTGCCTCAGGTAATTAGACCAGTTAAGGCAGATTATGAGAAATCTGTCTAAGAATGCAGAGAAAAGTAGCAAGGAATTCTTTGCACACTTAACACTTAGAAAGGACTGAATCATGACTGAATATAAATGGCATAACTATTGCTGATAAACTGAGTAAATATTTTGTACCCATGTTCACACATGCAGAAGTTTTCAGAGACAGGATTAGCAGAGATCTATCTAATAAGATTGGGAGTTAAATGATGTTATAATAACAGAAAGTAAGGTTGTAGATAAATTTCTGCAGCTAAAAGTGAATAAAGCATCACTTGAGATTGATGTAATCTATCCAATTACATTAGGAGAAGCCACAAAATTTAAGAATGCTATCATTATTATGGCCAAAAGCATAATAATGAGGACAAAGCATCCTTATATTCAGGAAAGGTACCAGTGGTTTGGAGATGTGCAAATTTAATCCATATTCACAAGGGTGATTCAAGAGGTGAAATGAGTAGCTTTAGGGGCGCCTCCGTAGCTAGGTGAGCAGGAGCAGCAGTGCGTAGCACACGCTTCTTGATTAGACCGGGGTTCGAGCCCGTGACCACCAAATACGGAGGTTGCGGAAAGGTCAGGGAATGACCACCGCATATCCCTGGAGCAATATGGCCTTAGTTGCTAATGCTCCTAAAAACCAAATAACAACAACAGTTGCTATAGGCCTATCAGCTTAATCTCTGTGCCAGGGAATATAACAGTCATTAGTTAAAGAAGTAATGCAAAATCATCTTAATAGGAGTGGAGTTATAAGGCCAATGACATTATGGATTTATTAAGGATAGATCATGCCTGACCAATCTGGTTAGTTATTGTGAGGTCATCACAAAATTATTCTTTTCACTGAATTCAAGGAATAATTTTAACATCATATACTTAGATTTCAGTAAAGCATTTAATACATACTGTATTATATGTACACATACAATTTTTGTATACATTGGAGCATACGGCAAGTTACTACAGTAGATAAAGGGATGATTAAGTGATAGGAGGCAAAAAGTGGTTATAAATGGCCACTGCTTTTCATGGACAAATGTGATGAATGAGGGTACTACATGAGTTGGTGTTGAGCCCCATACTGTTTTTAATATTTATTAAGTGATAGGAGGCAAAAAGTATTTCAAGTGTGCCGTCTGTAAATTTGCTGATGATACAAAGGTTAGCAGGGTGGTTAATGACAGTAATCAGGATATGCTACTTAAGGGGATCTAAATAAACTAAGCAAATGGACTGGAGAAATGGCAAGTGAGGTTTAACATTGATGTGTTCTCCCTAGGGCCTATTGAATGGGTGCATCGCCTAGTGAATTTAACTGACTGCCCGGCTAAAATTTAAGCGATTCTTGCGGTACTATATGGTACTGCTCACTGATCTCGATCAGTATTAATTCAAACATACTATGCAATCAAGGTCAATGCGACAGGAACATAAATGTTAAATTACGCAATTAATTTTTGCTCTGGATTGCTTAAGTCACATTTATAAATAACAGAAAATTTTATAATATTGCGAAGCATTACACTTCCCTACCCAGCTAATTCATAATGCCACCCAGCTGGCAAAATTTTCTGGGGAGAACACTTGATAAATGCAAGGTACATATGGGTAGCAGTAATTCAAGAATAACATACCATTTGTGTGGTATCAAACTCAAAGTAGTTCCTTTTCCCTGATATAGAATCTTTAGACAAGGGAACTGAATGATGCAAAGAATAATTTTGACGTTGTATATTAAGATTTTCAGTAAAACATGAAATTCTCTGAGCAGTGCAAATAAGCTGCTAGAACAGCCGATAGAGTTCTGTCTATGAGATACAGGAAGTTTCCCAGCAGGAACAAAGAGATGATTATCCAATTGTACGTGGCAGTGATTAGGGTATATCTGGAATAAGGATACCTAAAGTATACCTAAAATGAGGTTTCCAAAATCTAGGGCATTTTGGAAAGGACATAGATTTTATTGGAAAGGATGCAGAGAAGAGTAACAAAATGATTTGGGGACACAAATGAATATTCTTACCCAAAAAGACTGGGGCCATGTAAATGTCAGTCTCCAGAAACTAAGCATGTATGTGGTGATCTAACTGATGTGTATAAGGTTTTAAAAGGGTTATGTAAATTAAATGCTGATGACACCCTATTCTTTCTCAGATGAAACACACAAAAGGACATAAATTTAATTTAAATTAAAAAAAAAAAAAAAAAAAAAAAAGGATGGTTATAAAATAATGTGCAGAAATTTGGATTCAAAGGGTAATCAATTATTAGAATACATTTCCACTTAGTGTTGTAGGGCTGGGTAGTTTCAATAAATTTAAGGAAGATTTGGACAAATTATTGGAGGGAATGAAGAAATTAGGGTGTTTTTTTTTTTTTTTTTTTTTTTGTGCTGTATCATGTTGCCAATACTAATACTTATATCAAATAAAAAGTGAAATTTTCACTATTATAACCTCCATGTGCGGTTAAGGTTGAGAGCTTGGGGAAATTCAAAAGTCAGTTACATGAGGAGGGGGTAATATAGATAGTGTTTTATTTTATTATATTTTTAATAATTAATTATTTTTCAGGTGGTGCAACAAAGCCTCAGGCTTCCTAATACTAAGATTAGATATATGCAAACATTTCAAACTTAATATTTCAGGGAGAGGATAAAATAATATCTGACCTTACATAAATAGTTATTGGCTTTTAAAATAAGACAGATAATGAAGAGTGATTTTCATTATCCCATGTCAAACAATTTCAGTCAGTATTTTTCTTATCTTGCGTAGAGTAAACACATTCTCAGATAGAGAAAATAAAAATGAAAAAGTTAAAAATCAAAAACATCTGTTTACAAAAAAAATTAATTTTTTAGAATTGTCATGCTGACTTTAAATCAAGAACTTGAGGAATACAGAGATAGAATCTTGCTGCACCTTTCTTGTAAATTCATAACTATCCAATTTACAGAAAATGCTGTAGTACTGTATATATATATATCACAGTCTATAACTGAGTTCTGGAAGCAGAGCGCCTCTGTACCCAGGTGGGAAGGAGCAGCAGTGCGTAGCACACGCTTCTTGATTAGACCAGGGTTCGAGCCCGTCACCACCAAATACGGAGGATGCGGAAAGGTCAGGGAATGACCACTGAATATCCCCAGAGCAATATGGCCTTAGTTGCTAATGCTCCTAAAAATCAAAAAACAATAACAACTTTTTCAAAAGATTTCTGTAGTATTATCTGGTAAGTGTGGAACCACGAGGTAGGTAATCTGTCAGGATTACCCCTTTTCTGTCCCAGAACTTTAATGCTCCTAAAAACCAAATAACAAACAAACATAACAACTGGAAATGCTGAAGCCAAAAACAATGCATTTCCATTCTAAAAAGATCAACTCCAAGGCATAACAATTGAATTCTTGGCACAGTACATTACCAGAACTCACTGTAATTGTAACCATATTAAAGATTGTGAAATAAAACTATTGTGTGGCCCCTTCTACATCAGTATGGTAGAATCCATGAGGTTCATTTTAAATGACTGTGGAACCTTGGAATCAACCTTTTGCTGTAAATGACACTGACAACTGTATCACTGTCATGTTTGGTTTTTAACTGCAACACTTCAAGAGTTTTTCTTTCTTTTTCCTCTTTCTACTATTTGTTTTTTTCTTTTTCTGCATCATCCAAACACAAATGTACTGATTTTTTTCATAAGTTGCTTTTATTTATTATAGAACATTGAATACATTTTAAAATGTAACTCTTAATACAGGTTTAAAAATAATTGGGTATATCTAAGAGGTATACTTTATGTTTATTGAATAAAAGATTATTAATATATATTTTTTTTTTCAACTCTCAACTGCTAAAATTTCTGTGTGGTTTAATAAGTTTGACCATCTCTGGTATAAAGTAAAAGGAAGATTTTATTCCTTTAATTTTTTACAAACTTTTTGATTAATACAAAAGTGTATGTACAATACTATACAGAATATGGTATAATATGAGCTCACTAATATTTTTGTGCCACCATATTTTTTACATAGAGTAAAAACGTGTAATATATTCATGTGAATATCAAGTAAGTGCATGACGATGATGCATAAAATAACATTTAAAATGTCTTGACACTTTCCCTTGAAATAAAAGTGCCAATTTAAACATTGCACAAGTAGTAAGATATAGGCAGAAACAGCTAAAACTTCAACAGTGATTAAGTAAAACTAAGTTAATGCAAAGTTGGTAGTACTGAATTCTTCCCTCTACAACACACACACACACGGGATTGGTTTCCACCTATAAAACAGAATGAACACAATATAAATATTCTTTCTATTTTTTTCACTGAGGTTCTTTTTTTACTATAAAAATACTTGCAGGATCACTGAATGGTCCCAGTCTACTGTTCACATCCTCAGCTTGAACAGCAAAATGGTAAGATTTCTTCACATACTGAGTCAATGTGCATTCCATGGGAAGCTGCTGAGCCTTCACTTCACCAACCTTTTCCCAAAGATCACTACTAACAGGAGCAGACCTTCCTTGATAAGCATATATATGATAGATAGCAATATCGGCATGAGCAGAATTTATGATCATGTTCCAAGAAAGGACTATGCCTGTAAATAAGAACAGAATATTTAAATTTGCATATCAAAAGAAGTTATGAGTATAAATATTGTTATTGCTAAAAACCTATAATTACTATTACTTTGACTAAGTACAGCCACTCCCCAGCTTACGTAATACTCGACTTACGCAAATTCGACTTTACATAAGTTTTTGCCGGCTAGTGCAAACTTAAAAAAATCGTGGAAACGTATTTTGCATCCCATAGGAATAAATGCAGGTATTGTGAAAATATTGTAATGTGAACCTAATAACACAACTGTTTTTTTTTTGGTAATTCGTTCCAAGACCTCGGAAGTTGAAATTTCAGCTATATAACTAAGCTATTTATCTTTCTAAAAAGTCATTTTTATAATGGAAATTGCACATGCCTTTCATCGTTATAATATGTTTGGTTATAAGAATCAATTTTGAACGTCTTTGTGATATTTTTCTAAAACACATTTCTGGAGGTCACTACCATAATACAATAAAAACAATTTGCACTTTCTGGTTTATTGGGCTTTTCTGTTAGCTCAATCTGTTATAAACAGGTAGTAAACACGATCTTATTGCATTTGCAATAATACCGATAACTGTAATTCTGTGGGTTTTTATGTTACGGTATTAGTGAAATGAGTTCCCCTTCACTGAAATCTTCAATAATATAAAAACAAACAAATTTTCAGAATCTTCTCTTCATTCTTATTTACTTATTGCAATGGTGAAGGGAAAGGGACCAACGGAAAGTGCAAGTGCTGACAGTGCTAAGAAACGAAACAAAATTGATTTAGAAATGAAGATGAAGATTAAGAAGTACGAAGCAGGACAAAGTTTGTCATCTATTGCACAGAATTAGGTCTCACCGCTTCAACAGTGAATACTATTTTAAGGGACAGTGCGTGTATAAAAGAACATGTTAAAGGATCAATGCATTTAAAATCAACAGTAATCACAAAACAGCATTCAGGTGCTATATCTAAAATGGAAAAGCTATTAATAATATGGATGGAAAATCAGATTCAGAAGAAAGTGCCTCCGAGTCCAATGGCCATTCAAGCAAAAGTAACAAGTATTTATGAAGATATTAAGGATAAGTATGCCAAACTCCAAGCCAAGTTCATGGCAAGCAATGGGTGGTTTAATAGATTCAAGCATCGTACTGGTGAAGAATGCGGTGAAGTTGCTAGTGCCGATTCTGCAGCTGCAGAGAAATTTTGTGATGTGTTGGGGAAAAAAGGTAAAGTGCAGCCATTATCAACCCACTGCAGGATGGAAGCCTCCTCAACAATTCATGCTGAGGGAAATGGACCAGCGTGGCATGCTGGTCCATTGCGGGTTGGCAGATCGACCGTATTCAGCAGTCAGGGGCTTGAACCCTGGTCTACCCAAAGAGCGGTGCTACTGCACTCCCGCTCCTGACCACTCGGCTACGGACCCCTTCTAAATCTCCACAGCCCTTAACTTCCACAGTGGCATGCATATCAGCTGGAGAATTAATTCTGGCAATGATGCTCGAAAGGTAAAACTTGTTGACATTATGCCTGTCGCCTCTCTCTTTTTGTAATTTTATAATTTTGAAATTTTTGTAATTTTGTACACTTTCTTTATTTTTTCTTGTGCATGAGATAAAAAAAATTGAATAAATAATTCTATTTACATGTTCATCGAACATTTCTTTTTTGCTTCAATCAAATTTGTGAGTGCTGAATAAGCATTTAGGGAAATTCCAACTTACGTAGAGTTCCGCGGAACGCAACCCTTACATAAGTCAGGGAGTGGCTGTACACGTAGAATTTGGATAGAACTTGTAGAATTTGATAAGCTGTATTAAAAAGATAACTTATCTATTATGGTTCCATAAATGTTCAGTGACTTTTTCATTCATAGCTAATAATCAATTAATATACAAAACTAAGTTAATGCATCAAATGTCGTTAGTGGAGGTGCTCCACTGTATGATAGGCAGAGATGAAATTAACAATGACTTTTTTTTTTTGTCCAGCCTGAACTGAGGACAGGCAAGCCACCCTGACACTCATTAAGTATAGGAGTATATTTTAAATATAAAAGTACGATTAGTTTAAAAATAGTTCAAGAAAGGTAATAACTTTTACAAGATATAATTTTATTAATATAATTTTTTAAATTATATGAATAAAATTTTATAAAGAATATGTGTGTCTCTGTATGTATATGTATAATTATGTGTGTTTGGGGAGAATTCTATAGAAGTATAACTACATAATGAAATTTTTTTTTTTTTTTTTTTTTTTATCATTGTGTATAAGTATTTATGTTTATATGGAATCTAAGATGAATTGTGAAATATACATACAGTCCTTTCGCAAAAATTAATTAATTTGCTACATTAAAGTCATCTGTAATATTTAGTATTACAATATTGATAAAGTGACACTTTTAGAGGAAAGGACAACTTAAAAACTTCCTGAAGAATTCTCTAATATAAAACTTAAAAGCTGTCTCAGTGCAGAATAGTATAATATTTAAATTACACTTAATTACATTTAAATCATTTGCTACTACAAGTAGCAAATGATTTAAATGTAATTAAGTAGTAGCAAATGATGCCAGGAAGCAAGCTTATAAAAATAATAAAAAACTACCCACCTCATCTAATAATTATATGATGGCAATGTTACAGATGAGGTGAGTAGTTTTTATTATAATTTGTCTAATCTTTCCTTTCAATTTATTTAACCTACCCACTTCAACAACACCAGATGGAAGTTAGTTTCAATGATCAATTATGCACTAGCTGAAAGCAAATTCTTGCACATCTGCAGTAATGCTTTTTAAATTTAAATTTGTGTTCCCTACTGTGTGACATCCAAGTATATGGATGCTATCACCATATACAGTCAACTCAATCCATTTAAGACTTTAAACCAGAAGGTAGAGTGTGGGTTGCACTCTTTTTTTTTTTTTTTAATCCTTTGCTTGGTTGAATACTGACATCAAATTACTGTCTACATGAATGCAGTGGACCTATATACCTGCCAAGCAGTGAATTCGTCCACTAGTGAGATGAGTGACAGCATCGCATTTCCCAGGAACCAGGTGTCCCATGAATTCTGTCCTTTTAGTGTATGAATTGCAAGCAAGTTAACACATTTGCTTCCACCTATATTTGTAATTTTCAGAATGTTGAGAAATAACATTCCAAAATTTTCAAAATTTTTTTTTTTTTTTTCTTGTCCTCGCCTTTTTCCCATTATATATATGAGGTCAGCGTTTTTACTGTTTTGACATGAAATTTTTATGGCCGGATGC
The DNA here is from genome assembly GCF_048544385.1 of Mastigoproctus giganteus. Lineage (NCBI taxonomy): Eukaryota > Metazoa > Arthropoda > Arachnida > Uropygi > Thelyphonidae > Mastigoproctus > Mastigoproctus giganteus. Next base: position 93,697,530 of record NC_143588.1, on the reverse strand, counting down.
CCTTCCTTATGCCAATCCTCACCCTTTATCCAGGCTGTGGATATGTGGTGGTCATTCCCTGACCTTCCGCATCCTCCATATTTGGTGGTCATGGGCTCGAACCCCGGTCTAATCAGGAAGTGTGTGCTACGTACTGCTGCTCCTGCCCACCTGGCTATGGAAGCGCCACTCCAAAAATTTCTAAATAATGGTTGAAAAGTAAAAGTCTGGAATCATAGCTAAACACGAAAATTTACTTTTGGGTTGAGCTGTAAATCAAAACAAAACTCAAAATTTTATCAAAAGTTTATTTCCTACACATAAACTAATTTTGACACAAGCAAAAAACAAATAAAAATGTGTTTATAAACATAAACAAAGCACTGCTGCTAATAGCCCAAAGTTCAATCAGTGTGCTGAGAGAATTGAGCAGTTAATTTCACATGCCCTTACTTTTATACTGCTTAAGTTTACTTATATTGACTTACTTATATTGACTGTTTACTTATATTGACCTTACTTATATTGACTGTTTAAGAATAACCACCTATATGTTTTATGGCACAGCACATCCCGGTGCTGTGCCATAAAACATACTTCTGGAATGCTTATATGTGTAATTACACATCAAATTTGCAGTGCTGTTTGATGCTTATATCCATCAGAGGCAGGAAAAGTATTAAACATGCTTAATAGTTCATCTATTTTACTGGAATGATTTAAAAAACATACCATTTTCAACTTGTGATACTTTCACCACTGGTTTTGGTGGAACACAACAAAGGAATTTCCTTTTATAAGTAGGCATATGAGATAGCAGAGCTGGGTGCTGAAATATTTTTAAATTATATTTTCATTAAGAAATAAAAACCCTCAATATGTAAGTCCATTTAAATACAGGAATACCTCGCATAGTGTGGTTTCGAACAGCATGGATTTCGCTGTAATGCGGTTTACAAATTGAAAAAAAAAAAAAAAAAAAAAAAAAATTAACTGCATTACGCACCAATACATTTGATATGGTATATATGTATATATTATAATGCCAGCACATAGGCCAATGCGTTATGGATTCAAGCCCATTCTGACTTTTGTTGAAACTCCCATTATATACAGACTCTGCTAGCATTCATACATTAGTAAACACTCTTGATTCCAAGCAAGCTGTACAAATATTTTTCGCTGTGTATTTTTATTAAAGATTATTTTTTAAAAACGTTACACCTTTATACGCAAATATGAGTGGAAAGAAGAAAAGTAATGGCGCTGAGTGTTCTTTTAGATCCAAACATTGTACGAGGTATGAAAGTAAGGCAGGTGTTGCAAAATGACATTCGATGTTATAAAGAGATGTATGCAGATAAAAAGGAAAAAAACTGTGCAAACTAAGCTGATCAGTTATTTTTCAAAATAAAACTACAGTACATATTTCACTTATATTCTTTTGGTATGTACATACTGCAATAAAAATCATTTCTACTGTACTTACTAGTATTTTTGATTTTTATCATTTTAGTTTCTTTTTTTGCAAGAACTTCGTGTGCATCAATTTATAGTAAACAAACACCTATATATTTTTGCAATTCTACCCATATAATCAAATTGTCGGAACGCATTACATTAAAATACATACTAATAATACCTCGATCAGTGTGGTATTTTTTTGGCACGAATTAACTGCGCTATGCAAAGTATTCCTGTATATCTAAATAAACTATAGAGAATTCAGCTTTTGTATCCCACTATTATTTTTTTAACCCACAGCACTTTCTTTGATTTCTCTATATAAAAAATGACAATTCACTACTAATTAGTGATAAAACAGATGACAGGTAAACCAAATCTAACTATTCAGAAATAGAATATGATGTAAAAATATGTGGTACCCTTCAACTTTATACAATAGAAACATATATAAGATACTAGCTGTACCTGTTGCAAAAATTTCACAATTGGTAGCAAAGTTTTTCTCTAGCTATCCTAAAGAAATGTAGTCTGTGTTTTGTCGTGAGCAGGTAAGCCAGTAAGTGTCAAATGCACAACTAGGAAGAAATATCTTCAATTTGAGACCATTTTCAGCCCGATTGGTTAGCCTATCATTCACAATAGCTGTCTCAAGAAAACGGCTTCCATATTAACATACAGCTAGACCGTGATTAATGCGAGTTCAAATAATGCAATATTCAATTTAATGCAAATTGTATAAAGATACCAGGTTGCGTTTAATGCGAACCAAAATTCAGTTAATGCAAGGCTAGCACAGCTAGCCTTGCATTAGACGCTGCTACACTTGTTTATCTTTGCGTGTGCAGGTGCTACTGCCTGTTGTAATATACGTTAGTTTTTGTGATTTGTTTTAATCATTTTAAGAAGTGCCCTTAACAAAATGGACAAAAGGAAGATTCCTTCAGATAAAAACACTATGAGCGCAAAAAAGAAGAGGCTCGTTATTAGACTAGAGCAAAAAATTGATGTGACTGAACGTGATCATAGCAACTCTAAAATAGGACGAGTTGTCAGAATACCTGAATCTACGGTACGGAATATTATAAAACACGCAGGGGAAATAAAAGAAAAATGTAAAGTTGTATCAGCTTTTGTGGTTTGCAAACAGCTACAAGGAATAGAAGTTTTACTATGATAGAAATGGAGCATCTTTTAACTGTACAGATTGAGGACTGCAATCAAAAATGCATTCCCCTTAGCAGAGCAGCCATTCAGACAAAAGCTTTAAATTTGTTTAAGAGAGTGAAAGAAAAAAATAATGAAGTAGAAGAAACGTTTAGTGCGAGTGTTGGTTGGTTTTATTGATTTAAAAATCGAGTTCAGCTGCATAATGCTAAAATTACCAGTGAGGCGGCCAATGCAGATGAGAATGCAGCATCTAAATATCCTGATATTTAAAAAAAACATAATCAAAGATGGTGGATACATTGATTAACAAATATTTAATGTGGATGAAACCGGTTTATTCTGAAAAAGAATGCCTTCGAGAACTTACATTTCTAAGAAAGAAAACACTCAACCTGGATTTAAAGTGTCTAAAGATTGCCTAACACTTTTATTAGGAGGCAATGCTTAAGGCAATTTTAAATTGAAACCGATGCTTGTTTATCGGTCTCCAAATCCTCGCACTCGAAAAGGCTACAACCATAGATCACTTCCAGTTATTTGGTGATCAGATAAGAAAGAATAGGTGCCCAAGCTGTATTCATTGATTGGTTTTCAAGCTATTTTTGCACAGCTGTTGAAAAATATTGCAAGGAAAGCAACATCACATTTAAAGTACTACTAATTTTAGATAATCCTCCAGGTCATCCAGCTACACTCGGTTCATTATGTGAAAATGTAAAAATCATTGTTTTTGCCACCAAACACATCTTTGTTGCAGCCCATGGATCAAGGGATCATTGCAACATTTAAGGCCTACTACATAGGAAAAACATTTGAACAGGCAATTGCTAAAACTACAGAAGACGATGCAATTTCCTTAACAGAGTTCTGGAAAAATTATAACATCAGACATGCAATGGAAAATATTCAACATGCTTGGCATCAAATAACTGCAAACAACATATGTGGAGTGTGGAAGCGCATTTTGCCTCATTGTGCAAATAGTATTGGTTTCGAAGAAAAAACTGTTATAGAAGAAATAAAAAATATTGGAAGAGAACTCAGATTTGATGAACTAGAATATGCTGATGTTCGGGAACTGCTCAATTCACACTTGGAAGAATTGACTGACTGATGATGATCTCCTGCTTTTAGATTGACAAAGAGCATTTGAAGAAGCTGACAATAATGCCGAAGAATGAGATAACTTGCAAGTGAAGGAGTTCACTCTCAAGGAATTCGAAGATATCTTTTGAACTGTAGAAGTCATGAAGCAAAAAATTATGGATGCTGACCCTAACCTTGATTGAAGCATGAAAATTCGCAGAGATGTGGATAAAGCACTCTGCATCTACCAGCATATGTATGAAGATTTAAAGAAGGAGAAAACAGTTCAGTCTATGCTGCTAAAATATTTCGAAAGACAATAAAAGATGTTTTCATCAGTGTAAGCTTAACTTTAGGAATGATATTTAGAATTTTTTTGTTTTTATTTTGCTTTCTATAATTACAGTAAGCTATGACTTTGTTAATAATAAATTTAAATTATAAGTATATTCTTTTTATCCTTTACTGTAATATTTTATTAATAAACATATAAAAACTTATGTTTAAAATTTTTCAATACCCATTTCCATTAAGCTGGAACCAATTACCATATTTTACACATAATTATAACTCTGAATAGTGCTAATTCAAATAATGCGACTACTTCATGGGATTCATTAGTCAACCTAGCTGTATAGATAACTGTCCGTTTTTCACATCTGACCTTTACAGAGTCTGTAAAACACCACAATGACATGAACACCGAGTTGGGGACCCCTGGTGCTGGTAGACCCTGAGGATCATTACACTTTTATCTGTTTTCTATCTTCTCCCCTTGCACGCCACCTTCCAA